>NW_009600837.1:82175-97101 GCF_000690535.1 Cariama cristata
TTCCCTACAATTTACCCCACAATTCCCCCATTCACAATGTAAGCACATCACTTAACACCAACGTACTTCTCACTGTTAGCCAGACGCCGGTATTCTCCCACAGTCATAGGTTTCTTCTGTATATTATACTGGGTGAATAAGCCTGACTGTCCAGTAACCACCTGCTGGATAGGAGCTGGGATAACCATGTCATCTATGTCATCATAGGTTTTTCGGGGCTTCCATTCCTTGGGAGGAATCACCTGGAATTAGAAAAAAGAAACAAACAAAAAAAACCACTTCATGTTTACAACAGGCAAACACAACTTCTACTGAAGAAAAAACTGTTTAAGTGGAAGGTATTTCATCCTGCTGCTGCAGGTTATCAGATAACAGCAGCATCTCAAATAACCGACCCATATGACAAGACACCTGTTCTGCATCTGCTCAAGTGCAGGACTAGCTGACATAGTCAGAGGGCTGACAGCCTGCCTGCTAGCAGTCCCATAGAAAGTGTCACAGAAGATGGCCAGTGATGACAAAAAGATATATAGTTATACCAAGGAAATACACTGCATGCCAGAAGGATTGCACATGCTTTCCCTCCAAAACAGCATTCCTCTCTCACCTACCATTCCACAAAGCTGCACAAAGACTCCAGCAGCTTTATCAGTATGTTGCACTTCTACAAGTCCATAACCTTTTATAGCAGTCTAAACAACTATTCCATCTATAAGAACACTTACATCAGGGTTTTCGTGAAGGGGTGGGGTTGTTTTGTTTGTTTGGGTTTTTTTTAAACTAGGAAGGCTCAAAATCCCATTGCATTATTGCTGTTGATGTTTCTGTATTTGTAGGTGACACACTGAGGACCAACTCCTTAAATGAAAAGGGGTAAGGGGTAGAGAAGAACAAAAGAAAACCGTAGGGAATGCGTCCAGAACTCTTTCTCAACTCTTGGAGGCTGTGCAAAAAAACTGCTGCAAAGCAGTGCTGAATCTGGAAGAAAAAGCTGTAATTTTAAACAGAAGAGTTGCCAACAATTCTAGGCTCAAGATCAGAGAACACTCAGTAGGATATTCAGCGGGCATGTGGAATGAAAAAATAAAATATCTGCAACCTAATTTGGTGTAAGGATTAACCAAAAAAAGTTATGGGAACTGGAGGACAAGTTATTGATTTTCGTGGGCATGGTTCCTCCAGGATATGATGAGCTCTACTTCCATTACAAGGCTCTGAACTGCAGTTGAAATAGAAAGACATAAAAATTAACTTGAAATGCTCAGGCTTAGTCCTACAAGTAGAGTAATTTCTTTACAACATCTGGAATTCACCAACAACCTTTATTAAAATAATCTACCCTAGCGGACTCCTGGAAAGTAATTGCTAGTACACTTGAGTGGACAAGGAAACATTTCAGAGAGATCTTTTTATCAATACCCAGCTCTATTTAGAACTGTAATAAAAACAGTAATTGGCCTGTTTCAGAAGAAATAAGAATTATTCCATGCCTAACAGCTTTATTTCTCTGTTGTGCTTTATTAAGTTCTGCTAAATACCACACGTAACAACTACCTTGTCAGAACAAATGATCTCCCTCGGCCAAGAGTGTAACATGACAATGCCACAGAAATACTCTTTCTAATCAGTTAGTCCTGATTTTTTTTAAGCAGTATGTCAAGTACTGGAATTTAGGAGCTTCACATGAAAAGTTCTCATAACACTTCATGAGTTTCAGTGTAAAGATGTGGGCGGGAAGGAAATAGAAAGATGTTTTAGAGCGGGCTGGAGAACTGCTTCCTAAAGGTCAAAAAGGCTTTCAGGTATTCTGGGAATCGCACACACATACAGGACACATTTACAGGTCTAGATTCAAGCCAGCATAAGGTGGTAGCCCAGAACATTAAAAAAGGCAAGAGTACAAAGTCTGCACCCATCCATATATGACTTAGGCCCTCTTCCCCATCCAAACCTAAGCAGACTTCAAAAGCTTGATCCTTTACCCCACAGTCTGGGGGAGCTGAAAACCTCAGGGCTCCAGCCCTCGAGGACCATGGCTACCACTATCTGTATCCTCAGCAACAGAATCAGGACATGGAAATACCCTTAGCCCATCTCTGCAAGGGCTGGGAATGACCTTGTTTTCCATTTAGGGATCGGGAAAAGGCATTCTGCTAATAAACACTTCTTCCACTCTTACGAAAGGCCTGTAGCTCCTCTGCCTTTCCTCTCTCAGTACACCGAAACAGAGATTGCAAGTACAATTTTCAAAACCACACTCTGCTTGACTACATGAAAGCCAACTGCTTCTGAGCGATATCACTTCAGAGACACCCTACATAAAGCAGAGCCTCGGGAAGGCAGCTTTCAGGAAGCTTTCAACTACCTAAGCTAGGGCAACTCACCTTGGCAAGCCCCGCTCGGTGAGCTCCTTGTGATTCCATGTAAGCAATGTATTTCCCAAAGTCCCGAAACTCCTCAAGGGTAGGACGAAACGTCATGATCTTACAGCTGGGGTTCTGCGGACTTGGGTTTTCCGACCCCATATTTCTACTACGGCGGACAGGCCTGAAGATGGGAAACAAAAAGGGAGAAAGAAAAGAGGCAGGAAAAAAATATCAGTTAAAAAACTTTGTTTACTTTCTACTTGCTTTAACTAATTTCACAGAAAAGTGTGGATATATTTTTCATTTCTCTCCCCTGCTTCCCCAAGAAAGTATTTGTAAGTACTATCCTCTAACACGCAGAGCTTCTGACCAAAAATCCACTTAGTCTATTTGTTGGCGGGGCCCTAAGAAGGGTCAAGTATGAGGGAACTCCTGATACCGGTATCATCTGAGAGGTCGGACAGGGCCTAAATATAGATCATAGACTTAACATCGCCCCCGCCATTCATCGTACGGCGTTGTGTCTCATCAGAATGGCGGTCACGAACAACAAACTTCTCACTGCTATTGGGCGTGCGTGTGGAACCAGCTGCCCCTCAAAGTCTTCCACCACAACACTGCATCTTTTTCTCTATTCAGTTACAAAAACAGCAGCTTTGGCCAATGTATTAGCTACTGTTTCTTGTTTTTTCACGTGCCAGGCTACCTTAAAACCGATAAAATTCATTTTTTAAAACGTAGCTTCATTACATTTTGATTGTATTTGCAATGTACACGGACAAAAGAAAGCGTCAGATAATTCTTAAAAGAAATGCAGGTGCACAATTTCAAAACGTCTTCCAACGTGAAAAGCAAAATTGCTCAATTTACTTCAAAAGTTGCAGGGGGGGAAAAAAAACCAAAACAATTCAGGATGAAATCACAGTTTTGAAGACGGATCTTTGTAAGGTTACGCAGGAAACTTATAAGGCAAATAAAAATGTTTTAGTGGCGTTTCAGCTGCAAACAACTACGACAATATTTTCCGTGCCCGAAAAGCCGCTGCAGCACACACAATATGCTCAAGCTATCAGGAGAGGGCAGTACGGGCCTTTAAAGGAATAAAAGGCACAACAACGCTACCTCAACTGGGACTTCTAAACCACCAGGGAAGTATGTCTGGATTTAAACTGATTTCGAACTAGCCAAGAAGTATTCCAGATGCTACTACAACTACTCTTTGTGTTAGGAAAAACAAAACAAAACAGAAACACTGTTATATCACTGCTTTAACCAGTGAGCGTGGCACAAAACTCACGCTTCTCCAAAGAGACAGCAGGTACTCTCGCCTGCCTCCTACAAGTAAACCCAACATCACGCACCGATTTGGACAGACTCACTACCCAGGTCACCCAAGGTACCAAAGTTTCCTTTACAATTTTAGCTGAGTAAAACAGTTTTTTTTCATTTCAAAGGCAAATGAACAGTTTTGGCTTGAAATTTTAGAAAATAGAGAATTTTAAGAGATTTTCAGAGTAACTTTTAAGTAAAATTTATTTCAAAACAATGGTCTGCAAGTCTAAGCCCTTCCTCAACACAGTCTTTAAAGGAATTTCACGCATAAAATCGCAGCCTCTCACATGCTTGTCCTATCTAGCACCCGCCTGGTGCCTCCTCAACCACAGATTTACCGCACCCCTAAACTAAAGGCGATGTCAGAAGAGCTCTGCCCAAGCCAGCACACAGAGATGCAAGGTATGATCCATAATAAAATCAAACTATAAATCCCAATATTGCACACTATCCCAGAACAAAACCAACTTAGGAAAAAGACAGTTTCACTCCCTTCACCCCCAACAAACACTTGTACCAACTGCCTTTCCAACAGAAAGTGTTGCAGTCTTAAAACAAAAAGACCCTTTAATCGTCCCTTCCCATCTTCAGGGTGGCCCTGCCTGGACAGATTTCCAACCCTGTCACACAGGAAAAAAAAAAAAAAAAATTGCTATGTTTCAGGGTCAGCACCTTGAGATAAGAAATATACTTAATCTATACCCACAAGAACAATTTACTACACAAATGTTTCGCACAAATACAAAAAGAGGAAACAGAATCTCCTGTCCTCGAGACAAACCACAGGAGCTGATAAGCTCCAGGGCATCCATCTGCTGGAGGTTTCCTCCAAACCACTGAAGAAAAACATTATTCACCAGGAAAATACAGCTGATCCTGGTGAAGAGTTGGAAGAAAAAGAAAAGCGGCTTTTGGAACAGCGGGATGCAGACAGAAACCATCCCCAAACTTCTATTCCAACGCAATCTCACCGAGAATACTTCTGCTATTTTTAAACTGGGTCTAGAAATGCCACGAAAGTTCACCCGAGCGGCAACGACCAAGTTGGGCTCTGCAGCAGCACGGCACACCGGCTGATCCGGAGTACCTGGCTCGGGGAAAGGAACTTGAATTCTGTCCTGAGGAGGATCCATGCCAACACCATCTGCTCTAGGGATGCCTTCCCAGTATTTGCAGATCTACCCACAACCAGGGGAAAAAAAAAATAAAATATAAAATAGTCAAAGCCAGGTTTTATCCCATCTTTTCCTCAAGATCATTTCCAGCAATTCCGATTTTATTCAATGAACTGGGAGCAAATAGTCAAAATGCATGCTCCAACAAGGGGAAGGTGCCAAAAACTACCCCATGAAAAGCTTCATCAACTAATTAAAGAGCCTACCTGCCTCAATGTCGATGGCACTCTGGAACTCGGTAGTGCAGAGACAGCAAAGCAGAACAGGTTTTTCCATGTTTAACCTCATCTCTTTATTCTAAGGAACATCTTCACACCTACCCTAGGTAATGTTTGCTGCAATGTATGTTCATCTAACTGAACTGAACAAGCTACTACCGAAAAAATGGCCACAGAGCACACGGGAAGGGAGAATAATCAGTTCAACTACTTTAGATAGAGAAGCATCCAAAGCCCCTGCCTGTACATGCTTCCCCCCACCAGCCCCAAGGAGCTCAAAACACCCAAGCCACACAGAAAGCTTGGGGAGAAAAGGATTTCTTTCTTAACTACTTCGGACATAGCGGCACGAATGTATTTTGGGTAAATAGTGGCAGTATTTACTGTTACCTCCTTCCCAGCTCCTGGTAGGACAGAGGACAAGGGCCGAAGGCAGCGGGAGAAGCCCAGGGCTGCCCAGCCACGCTGCAGCTCCCTTACAGGATTTTCAGGAGCCAGTCTCAAACAAACAGTCCTGTAATAAACTCGCCAGCATCACTGAGGAAGATTTCACAGCAGAATCTATTCCGAGAACACTGAAAACATTTTTCACTCACGGTTCTGCCGTG
Source organism: Cariama cristata (assembly GCF_000690535.1). Lineage (NCBI taxonomy): Eukaryota > Metazoa > Chordata > Aves > Cariamiformes > Cariamidae > Cariama > Cariama cristata. Next base: position 87,875 of record NW_009600837.1, read on the forward strand.
CAGTGGGGTGGATGGTGACGATGTGAACACATTCTTCTCTCTTCACTATTAATACCGAAGAGGACGATTTTGCAGAAAGAGTCTAAGCCCCCTATTAGTTCTTGAAAAGAAGTATTAAGGTATTTTTCTCACCTGGCTGCATTCCGTTCCTTTGTAAGAGAGAGAACCTGAAGTATGATGAAAACCTTTTAATTTGCAACCGCAGTAAGGAAACACTAAAACTTGTCTCCAGAGGGATGATCTCGGTGGACACAAAGAGCTACGTTTTTAATTTCAGTGACTTTTACATGCGACTTTTTCCCCTCTAAAATTGATGTAAGCCAAGACACTCCACAAAGAGCTACGTTTTTAATTTCAATGACTTTTACATGCGACTTTTTCCCTCTAAAATTGATGTAAGCCAAGACACTTTTACGACTGAAATCCTACACCTGTTGATTGAAACCTTTGTATGGCAGAGGAAAAAAAAACAAGAAGCCCAGCTGAGATCAATGACTTGTGCTTGCTAAAGGACTTACAGGACTGGAAATCCTCCCTCCAGGGAAAGGCTTGGGACTTTCGAGTAGTTCCCCGCTGCTCCCCCACGACTGATCTCGGAGGAGTGGATAATGCCAACTCATTCTGCTCCGCTTTCGAGTTGGGGGGCAACTTTGAGTAAAGGCAGTGACTGTTAATGGAAACAAACCTGCCTTTAGGCACTAGCGCTGGAGCTAAATCCTGTACCTACACCCAGGACACACACCTGAAAACGTAAAGCAAACCAGTCCTGCTGGTTTGCTATAAACCCTCCGTTATCAATCCGGATTTGAACAGTAAAAACACAGCAGAATTTATGAGAGAGGACTCACTTTGTTTATACAGTAACACTAGAAGCCCATCTTTAACCTTGCTAAACAAACTTAACGTGCTCTCTGGGATCACCAGTTTCTCCCATAAACCAAATCACACGTACCTTCAGAGCCCTTTAAAGAGGGCAACAGGTCTAAAAGTAAACTTCAACCGAAGTGATGTATGCCCTACTACCACGTACACTACGCTGTATACAACTGGCAAAACCACTTCTGAATGACCTCCTCTCTCCCCAAAGGTGCAGTTTTCCACCATCGACCCCACAAAAAGCTCCTACTAGCTTTTGCCCCAAAGATCTTGAAGCCAGACAATAAAAATTCCCAAAGATGAAGGAAAATGTCTGTCGAAACACACATGGCTATAGCAAAAAAAAGGAGAAAGCAGGCGTTCAAAATCTGGTAGACAAAATCATTGCATGGAAGCCCCCAGCAGCAAAAGTAACTTTGTGAGAAGAGGACATACAGCACCCACAGCAATTCCACAAGATTTCACTTGGGTTGTGTTGGAAGGGGCTGAAAAGCCACAGAGAAATATCCTCCCGAGCACACCCTGCAACCTACTGACAACTCAGAGCAGAAAACGCACACGTTAGCCTCCTTGGGCTGGCACCGGTATCACCACCCCGCTGAAGGAAAAAGAATCACAGCCATCAAAATTTCACAGAATAAACAAAGCGCTGGCCACGGTTTGAAGCAAGAGGAAATTTCACAGCAGTACCAACTTGGACAGCTACTGAGCTCCCGTCCATGGCCATTTGTTCTTCTCCCGTGCCAAATATGATGATTTGTGGTGCCACAGTGCAAAATGATCAGGAAGCTGACTCGGGTTCTGCGGCTGTGCTTTAAAACAAGCGTGTAGTCGCAGGGGCAGGACTTTTACAGCAATAGGGCAAAGCCACCATCTCAAACCACAGCCTCATCATGCGACAAAGAGAGTTTCAAACACCCGAAACAGTTATATGAAAAGTCATCGTGGATTAAACTTTTCTGGAAGGCATACTTACATCAAAATCTCCTCCTCCAACAAGTCTCTCTTTCCCAAAGAGGAGAGCTTGTTACCTCCTACATAAATTAGAGCTTGTACATGCCTAAAAATGGACTGAGGGTTACTGGCACTCTTCAATCCAATTGCCCTTTTATTACAGAACACTGAACCTACTAACTCTTAATCTAATCAATGCAGACAACAAACACCACTGCACTTGTAACACCAGTAAAGCTGCTGTTCGCAGTTAAGAAAATTAAGTTCCACAGCTCATTACACTATGTAAGGACAGTGAATTATACACCCTTACAGGAGACCATCTAAGGACAACGCCTGCCAAACCAAGGCAGGAAAGTGTATAAGTCCCAGATACTGAGGAGGAAAAAAAAAAAGAGAAGAGACATAATAAGAAGATCTAAATGAGGCACATCTAAATAGCTTAGATTATTGAAGATATAAAGAAGATGTCGCATCCAGCACAAAGCACAAAAATCATGAATATATAACAAATTATTCATTCCAATGCTGAAAACATAGCAGCTCACTCTTTGGGGAAGAAATTCTGAGTGCATTCTAGTTCTGAGCGGAGGAAGCTGCTATCAGGCAAATAATTTACTGTTTTAATACTTTAGAAAGATAAAGAGAGATGTCATATCTTAAGTAAGGGTTTTAAATCATAACAACAAAAATCTTAAAACCTCCCTTACCCTCCATTTTTCATTACAACCCTCTGGATGCGTCAGAGCACAATCAAAGCCTGGCAGCACCGCGTAACACAACGGGAAACTGAGTATCAACGGCAACAAATTCTCTAATCTTGTTTCAACAGCCAAATTGTTCAACCTTCTGTCTTTTTGCCTTACCTGGCAATTTCCCTTGAAAACTCATGTCTATTGATCCAAATACATCTACTACACCTCCCCTGCCCTTTCAAAAATGACTAGAAAAAGAGAGGTTTGACTCATCCTAGGACTCCTCATCCTCGGGCAGGCTGGAGAGCAAATTAAGAATTCCTCATTACCTGGACACGGTTCCCACCAGCCAACACGACGTGCCTTACTTCACCGCCACTGAGAAGCAAGCTTCTGTGCATTTACTATCGTGCCCTCTCCGGAAACTCCTGCAGAACGTTCAACGTGCTGGAAATCCATTCTCACCTCATGGCGTACCTCGCACGGCCCTGTCTCTGCAGCTGGACCCAGAGCTCCTCTTTCAAGTCAGATCGCACTAGCAGGACATCCTTGTTTTCCCCATGTTTTCCACACAAGCGTGGGCAAAAATGTTAAAACTACTATTTCTGTCACTGCTTGGAAAACTGAAAACCTGAACAAAGAACTTAAACTTGGTCATTTATCTCATGGGCCTCAATTAAACCGTCAACCAGGTGGGGTTTATGCCCCTTCTCAGTGAGACGAGGCCAAGTTGGGTGCTGATGGAGTGTGGGAGCAGGGAGAGCAACCTCCCTCCCCTGCAGTAACACACGCTGTTCTCAGCAAAACCAACACCACCTCGTACAGAGTCAGTAAGACAGCCAAGTAGCATCACAAGAAATCGGGATTCCCGGCGGTTTTGCACGTTTTTACCTCTCTCTGCTCTTTGCCAGGAGGGCTCTGAGAAATGCTTACGGGGAAACTTCTGCCTCAGGAGCCACGGCCGCAGGCTCCCGCCAGGGTTCACACGTAGGACAGCCTGCGCTCTGCGAATTCTGCCCAAGTCTACTTCAAGGCCCTGGCAAACTCGATATGAAAATAGGTTTAGTTTGAGGGGAAAAAATAATCTGATCCCCAACTGAAAATACTTGAAAGTGACAAAATGAAACCAAAACCAACAAAATGCAGATTTTAAGTGTGCCTGAATTAACTTCTTCTGACTCGCTTAGTATTTCTGAGGCATTTCCCTTACAATAAGGTAAAAGCCCTATTCATGAAAGAATTCTTTAAATTTGCTCCGAACTCATTATTTGACTACTAAGTGCTGCGCACAAATATTAATGGAAACCTCATGAGTTTGTTTGAAACGGCAGTTTTTTGATGAATTCAGCTGGATCATAGGCAGCAGATTCTTCTACTTCCTTTCTCAGTAAGCCAACTAATTATACTCAGATTTACATCCAGATTGTCACGGATCAGGCACTATCAGAAGTTTCTTAGCAGAACAAAAGACAAACTTTTGCAAAACATCAAGACTGTATACAAAATAGGCAATTACGTATTGCCAGTTTGAGAGAAGAAGAAGGTGTTGCAAGCATAGCTGAGACAACTTTCCCTTCTTCATCCTTATTCCCGAGAATCAGAATACAGTATTTGGACAAAGAGTATAAATTTGTAAGTTTGCAGTTCGTTGTGGTGTTGCTCAGCTCAGCTTTAAATGACTGCAAGATTCCAGCAAGAATTTTAAACTAACGCCTTTTCCTCGAAGTTATTTATATATTCAATTCATTAGATTTTTAACAGGCAAACTGCTTGGAGTTTTGTTTATCCTTCTTAAGGTCTAAGTAAACATAACAGAGGAAAGATTTGAGAAAGAGGAAGAGAGAGACAACATTCCCACACAAGCAGGGCGAGTACCCACCAGCCGAGCAGATGAAGATCTACAGCGCTTGGGATTTGACAAATTAGAGCATCTTCTATTAAATTTTACACTCCACAAGGCCTCTCCTGAATTCCAGATTCTCCTGTACTTGAAATCAAGCAGCATATGTAGCTCATTAAACTAAAATGAAATTTTCCCTCAAAACATCCTCTTAGCTATATAAGTGTACAGTTACTCATACGTTTCTTCAAACTGCAGCAAAATTATTGAGTCATAAATAGCATTTAAAAGCAGAAACAGTGTTTAGATTTAAAAGCAATAAATCTGTAAGAAATTAAAACAGCTCGTTATTGCCTGAAGCAAGGTAGTCAACAGCTTTCTGTAATGTTTATTTCTGACTAAACCCAGAATCAGCACCCTGTTTTACTGAATAGGCAAGATAAACTCATACTAAAACCACAGAAATCAGCATACCACTACTGAGACAGACTCTATAACCAGGCACCTTACACACTGCAGTTTACTGCGTGGCAAAACAGTTATCTTTGCTGTCTTTTATTATCTTCACTATACTTACTGCAAGGTTCTAATGTATTTTTTTAAAAAAAAAAAAGTTAAAAAAAAAAAGCATTTAACCTGGACTGGTTCTTCTCCGCAGGTCTATTGTGATTTTGGCTCTTTGATGCCAGGTACACAAAAGGACTTTGGGCTCGCTTTGCTAGAACATGAAGAACAGCATCCAGGAGCTCACCGTTTCACGCTGCAAGACCACAGCGAAAGGAGAACGTCCTGCCCAGACCTGGAGCTACTGAGGCAAAAAACGTACCTCTTTTTTGTCTATTCCTGTGCAGTCTGAACAAGAACTCAAAGGCTCAACGCGTGACACTTGAATTCAACGCAGCGGCGCTGTAAACCTTAAAATATTGTAAAGTAATCCATCGTCTTTACCCGTTATTCTTACCAGAAACTGTTTGCATTTCAGAAAACTTTGTTACTGCACCACTTTGTACAAAAAGGCAATTCCTATATCAGATTAATGCCTTAACGAGGACTAATTCCCAACAGTTTTCCTTCAGCAAACCTGCCAGAACTACAAGCCTGCAGCAATGTTCTCAGCAACTCGCTCAACTTCTCCTCTAGGTCGCTTCAGATTTTTGGAAGACAGAATTTCAACAAATTTGACGGCTGTAAGTTCTTTTGACTATTTTGCCAATGTAAAATCAAAATCTCGGTTGCGGGTTTTTTTTGCACAAGATGCTTTAGGTCCTGCCTAGAGTGGGTGTGACACACTGACCCAGATTCCAGGCTTAAGAGCAGCTGCATTGCCAAAAAATCGACTGCTCGGGAAGAGCCGGAGCGAGAGGGAAAGCCAACGGGCAGGAGAACAGGACGGAGAAGCACAACACAGCTCGTGCCGCTCCAGGAGGGCACTTCAGCGGGAATATCCATCCTCAGCCGCACCTGTCAATAACTTCAGAACCCCACAGTCTTCTGTTAGGTATTTCCTATTACATATCCATTTCACACTTCCTAACCAAACTTACAACTGAAAGGAGTGACAATTTAAAATCTAAATTAAAGCAAAACCTAGGAGGAGACCAAGCTAGTTTCACATCAGCTTCAAGGTAACGCTAGACAATTTTGATCTCTCCCAGCTTCATTTTATCCAGTTCTTCTCTCTGGAAGCTAAAGCTCCAAACCTTAACACAAACGTCACAGCCAAAGCTGCACTGCTTGTTTTGCCAACACAGAACTGAGAACAAATATGGCAAACTTGTTATAAACTCCTTATCGACAACAAAAAAACCACGGAGGCTCACCAAAATCCTCCCCGCTACTCTGAATGCCTATCAGAAATTGTAAAGGAATACCAGAACACCTCGGGAAATCCTCTTGGCACACCACCAACTTCCCACATGGCCCTCTTAGGCCACCTTCAAATACAATATTTCTATCACATAGGTTTAGGAAACAAAAGAACAAGCCTAGATTTTCCAAGAAACTGAGAATTGTGACTTGCTCATGAGCTTTCTGAAACAGCAAAGGAAAAAAAAAAAAAAAATATTAAGTTGCAGGTCATTTTTGCCATGACCGAGGCACACCCAGACTACCTAAGGATCTTACACTACACAACAACGTGACAACAGAATACAAATGTGTTCTCCTGTCTCAGCAGCCATCCAGTACGAACATAATGGAGGAAATGCTTAATTTATAAGAGAGAATCATTTACCCCATGAAAACACACATGAATGCAACTACCTTACTTAAGCCATGGTAATAAGTGACTTTATCCGTAAGTTGTGACAGGAGAGAGCATATTTGGTCCAAAATAATTCCTAAGCAATTATCAGTTTCCTGAAAAATACAGAAAACGGAAAAACACCTTTCCCACCCCACAATGATTTTTTTACTGAGAACAATAACACGACATTAATATCACTAAACCTATGTAAAATCACAAGATTTCTGCCAATATTTTTCAGTTTGCTAGTGCATCAGACAAACCATCTTTCGATTCTCAAACAGATGACAAACAACTCCTTCAAACAGTGCCTCGCACAGCCACAGAGGATCCTGATGGCATCCAAATGTATTAAGCAAATCCCTCACTTGCAGTGACATATTTAGCTGTCATCCATCTTTGATATTAACAGATGCTATATTGCAAGTAATGCTGCGTACAGCACAGGCAGACAGCGAACGGACAGAGAGTAACAGGCGTTGCAAATCCTTCTCAACGGCACACAGTAAAACATTAAAAAGCAAGTCAGAAAGGGTGGAAAATTCACCAGTCTGCAGTTCTTCTATATTGCCCAGCATTAATTAAAAGGAAATAAAGTTTCTAATTCTTATGACTGCAAAGAGATTTTCATAACGTGTTAAGCGATGCATGGCTGTCTCAGCCTGCAGCAAGACAGAGCTATTATTGCTGCTTACAGGGGAACTTCCCTATTCATCGAAATTAGATGTAAACTCTGAAGGCTAATGACAGCTATCGGAATGCCAACACATTGTTTGTAGTATTACAGCTGGACATCCTAGTAGAAAATAAGAATCCATAACTCTTGCCAAATGTATGAAAAACCCCGTACAGCCAACATGCTGATCCAGTACGTCTGGACAAACTGGTTTTCCCAACTGATAGAAGATTTCCCGAGACATTTTACATGGACACAGCTCAAAGTTTTCAGAAGCTGCCTATATTTTTGAGAATTTAAAACACCTAGTGCCTGCAGATCTGTGAAACAATCACTCTTCATTACCTGTTAAATGACAGGAGTTGATGGTATCACTAGAAATAGTTTTCACTTCATTTTGCTCCACCTGTTCGGTGTAGCAAGCCAGTAAGGAGTTCCGAGTACCGAATTTGCCTCAGACCAATAACCAGCATTATCTAGAGGAAACAGGTGGGATTCTCCCTAAAACTGCATTTTGCTATCAACTTCTCATTAAAAGCTGATGAAAACTCTTGATGTATGTACGGTCTTACATATAAAAGCCCATGTTCACCCCAAAGTCAAACTTTGAACGTCAGACCTGTGTACTTGGTTCTTTTGTCCCTGTGTCCTAAGTCGGTGAGAAAGCTAACTTCTTATATATAAAAGACCACATAGACACTGGTCCCACTGGCTCGGTCAAGGGAATTCTCTCTTTTCCAGGAGCACAAAAAAAAAGGAGAAAGAATAACACGTTATTGAGTGTTGGACGGCATCTTCACGTCAAAAGATGTTTCAGCGAATGTCTTATATGTTAACATGAGCTCTGGAACAAGGAATCAAGTGTATCCACCTACGTATACTTTGCATAGGAGTAACTCCTACCACTAATGAGAAAGAAACGGCCGTCGATTCCTTTTGGCACTGGAGTCGTCAGTCTACCTGCCTCAATTTCTTTCACTCACTACAGGGGCACCTAAGAATTAGGAACTTACTGTCAAAAAGCAATTATCCCTATGTCCTCCAACAGTTATTTTAAGTAATTGCTGAAACGTAACTGTAAGTTTTAAATTCTATCCTTAACGTTTCTAGTAATTATGTGAATTTTAACACAAGAGGAAAAGGAAATAGAACAGAAAAAAGGAAAAGTTCATACGAAAGGAGTGACTTACTGTGTGTGAAAAGGAAAAAAAAAAAACAAACCCATGCTACTAGGTTTCGGATGAACAGAGTTCCACAAAATTGACTCCTTTTTGTTAAAGGAAACTTAACTTTGGAAGGGTCAAGTTTGATACAATAAGGTATTTACAGCGTCCCAGCTCAAAGACATTGGAGTCACGTAGCAAAACTCCAACGTTCTAGTCCTTAACCGCAACACAAAACCAGTTTGTGCCCCTGAACAGCACCCATTCTCTACAGCAGCTTTTATTAAAACCTGTAAAAAAGTTAAAGAATGTGTATAAAACAATCTATTTTAAAGGGTTAAAGTCACAAATTAAAGGGGTCCAAAAGAGTCTTTCTGCAATATACCTAGCTCCTAAGCAGCTCTATATACCATCTTCAAGAGCAAGAATCAGAGCTAGCTTTAAAGGAAAGCCGCCTTTAGATGAACGGTTTCCTGAATAGTTTCCCCTTCCACAACATACTACATCCCCAAAGAGTCTATTTTCTATTATTTCTTTTTTTTGAAAAAAAAAAAAAAAGGGCAAACTAAGCAGCGAAAGGCGAAGGCAAGGCACCAAAACGGGCAAACGGAGCAGCTAAAAGCCAGGGCAAGTCACCAAAACGTGACCGGACAAGCGATTTCTGCAGGCCACGACTGTTTTGGAGCCGGTCGTGTCACTTTTTTACGTTTGTGCTCAGGACTGCTTGGCAAGGGGCAAGAGGAAGGACCTCTGCAATAACCACGGGGACTTCTAGTCA
>NW_009600838.1:0-6563 GCF_000690535.1 Cariama cristata
GGGATAATAGGTAATGATGTCAGCAAATAAGCTGCTTATTATGCATTTTCTGCCTGTGTTTTTTTAATCTTGTGCTTTTGCGATAGTTCAGCCTCTGAAATTTTTCAGCAAAACCTTATGAAGTTCAACAAAGACGAACATAAGGTCTTGCACATGGGAAAACCTAATCCAGGAGTGCAGCACAGGCTGGGATCTCCCTGGCTGGGGAGCAGCTCTGTGGAAAGGGACTTGGGGGTGCTGGTGGACACCAAGCTCCATATGAGCGAACAGCGTGCTGCTGCGGCAAAGCAAGCCAACAGGGTGCTGGGTTGGACCAACAAGGGCATCACCAGCAGAGATAAAGAAGTCATTATCCCACCCTACTCAGCACTTGTCAGACCACCCCTGGAATATTGTGTTCAGTTTTGGTCCCCGCTATGCAAAAAAGATGTGGATGGGCTGAAGAGGGTCCAGAGAAGGGCCACAGAGGTGATCAAAGGACTGGGAAGCATCCCGTATGAGAAAAGGCTGACAGAACTGGGTTTGTTCAACCTTGAGAAAAGAAGGCTTAGGGAAGACCTTATCACCATGTTCCAGTATTTAAAGGGTGGCTATGGTGACTCTCTTTTTACAAGGAGCTGTATGGATAAGACGAGGGGTAATGGGTACAAGTTACTCCTGGGGAGGTTCCGATTTGGACACAAGGAAAATTTTTCACAATGAGAACAATCACTCTTTGTAATAACCTCCCCAGGGAAGTGGATACTTTTAAGATTCAGCTGGACAAGGTGCTGTGCCATCTTGTCTAGACCGTGTTTTTGCCAAGAAAAGTTGGACCAGATGATCCTTGAGGTCCCTTTCAACCTGGTATTCTATGATTGAAATTCCCAAGTGATGGTTCCAGACTCTTCATAATTCTAATTTGAGGCTGCACCTCAAATAATGAACATAGGAGTAAGAACTGACCTTCCAGAATGAAGACTATATTGGCTATTCAGCTTTGAAAAGTGTTCATTCCATGTTTTATTAATTAAAAAGAAATGAAAATGGCAAGTGAAGAACAATGTATTTCTTTGTTTCTGCAGAAAGAGAAATTCCGTATCTATGATGAATACTGCAGTAACCACGAGAAGGCACAGAAAGTTCTGCTTGACCTTAACAAAATAAGAACAGTGCGGACGTTTCTTTTGGTAAATAAACTTTGAACTGGTGTTCTTAGTATTTTTTGACTAGGCAGTGAATTGTTAGTGGCGTCACTTCCGTCACGTAGCAAGTGCAAGCACACCTGCAAGTGGTTAGCAGGCAGTTTCAGCTGGGGGTAGTGTTCCCAGAGGAATGGATTGTGTACATCATATTTTCACTGCTGCACTCGGATCTGTGCATAATAGAGCATTAGTCAGTGTGCCTTGAACTTGCTAGCCAAGAGACAAGGGTGTAAATCCAGCCATGTCTGCAGAAAGGGAAAAGAAGAGGTTAATATTTATGAGGAGAGAGAGGGAAAGAAATTGTAGAAAGGAAGCTGAAGGACTCATCAGAAGTTCTGAAGCGAAGGTCCACATTCTGGTACTGTAGCGACAGCTGTGCCAGATAGAAAAATGTTTTGTTATGGATCATAGAGTAGCCATCCTGATCTTAGATGCTGACTTAATCTGAAGTCAAAAGAAACAGCTACACAGTTAGTCTTTCATTTTATAAGACAAATAAGGAGGGGTTTTAAAATGTTAAGTATGACTGTCCTCATGATTTTCCCACAGCAAAACCAGTTTCCGTGTAAATACTGAGTTTCCTAATAGTTGACATTAGTTGTTAAAATAAGGCTTTGGTGTGGTCTGATTTTTGTGTTTTCCTTCATGGTTCCTGTGGTAATAAGGTCAGCTTTGAAGTGTGGGCCCTACTATATTGGAACTTAAATACCTGAGAAGGTGCCCACCGATACGATATTGAATATCGGAGTGATCAGATTATTGCATTTTGGGACTAGAGAGCAAATTATGCTATCAGCAAAGCATCACAGATATGGTTAAAAAAAAGATGATGCCAATGCTGGCAGTACCGCAAGTTTTATTTAATTTCATTAATTATTTTTAGCATGCACTAGGCTGTCACTACTGCTGTTGACAGACTTCTTGGTGAAGTTGTCCCATTGCAGCTCACTAAATTTTTGAAAGCTACTGGATCTGACTCCCTAGTTACATTTACTTACAGCCAAGTTAATGAGCTGTGTGGGAATTTCCTTACTGTAGGGGGGTACTGGGAGACATGAAGCACCATCTGCCTTTTCGCTAAGAGTCTCTTATTCAGCAGTATTCCGTTCATAGTTAAAACCAGCTTCAAGGCCGTCCTATTTTTCCTCAGCGGTTGACACAGTATCCTTCACGTTGCCCCAGATTGAGGAGCTTCACACACATGGTGCTTGAATTGGGAGCAGCATGGCCAAACTCAGAAAGAAGGGATGAATGCTGACTACAGAGCCAAAAAGCAAAATGCTTTGGAGAAAGATTGCAAAGAGCTTGTTTTGTGAGAAAGGAAGCTAAGTGCACAGTTGTGGCAGTTTATGGTGTGTTGGTGTCATGGTCTCCTGGTGCATGCACACGGCTTTCATGTCTACTTTCGGTTCCTCATAGATTCAGGACGTACCTGTGGAATAGGTGGCAGCAGTCTAACCTAGAAAACAGAAGGTCTGACTGTGTGATTTGAAAGTACAACTGAAGGCGCCTAGCCAGACAGAACAGTTCAGGTCATTGGAGATGTGTTTATCTGTAAACAGTGGGGAGCTGAAACTAGACTTTTGAGCCTTTAAGTATAGAGACCGTGATTATATAAACCTATAGTCTGCATTGCCATTATCTTGCTCGGTCTTTATCAGTAAAGCTTTTTCGTTGGCGGGTTAAGTGAGATTGTTTAGGATGAAGGATCCTTTATGGTAAGACAGAAGCTGGTTAACCATGAGTACAAAGCAGAGACTTAAGGGTGGGCGTAGAGATCCCCATAGCAGCGCTGGTTGTGGGGTATGTGCCTTGTGAGTTACGTGCTGAGTGGAGCGGCCACCCAGTTGGGTAGCCTGGGTTCCATCAACAATGTCTCTGCATCCAGATTTGTGGCCTGCGTCAACAGACCATCTGGCTGTACTAAATGATTTTTGTTTAGTGTTCTCAGTTTGGACATCTTGCTCTTTGAAGCCGTAGATTATCTCATACCACTGCATCACAATTCCTTCTGATCTCTCCATAAAATAATTTTCATCATTACTTTAGGTCTTTATCTACTCAAACTTTAATTCCAGCAATTCCAAGTATTTACTATAATGTCCCTTGCATACTTCATTATCCCAAATAGCCCTTATTCTTTTCTCTCTCTCAGCTGCTTTTTCATGGGTGCTTCCACCCAATATTTCATGTATTCTCTGCTTCCATAGTTGGATGTCTTGTCAAAACTACATATTCTTTATCCGATGACTAAGGATATTTTATTCCTTGCACATAAAGTTTAAATATAGAAGTGTGTAAACAGAACACTTTTTCTCTTTTTTCAAGTGTGTATTACGATACGATGGCCGTGTTCAAACCTTTCAGACCATCTTTGATGCTTCTTAATATTGTGAACACACCTTTTGAAAGCAACAGCACCTATAGTGGTCACCCTGAATTTTTTTTTTTTGTTTGTTTGTTGAAGTATGAAAGCATTTTTTTTAGCATTTTATTTACTGTCTTTTATTTTTAAACTTTAAAAAAAGCCCTCTTAATCAGACTGGATGAGGAAGGTACCTAGGGGAAATGCCTACATAAAGCCATTGTGGCTTCCTTGTCATGTGTGATAGTCAATGTACCTGCCTGTGCATGTGTTCAAGCCTGTTCTTCTGACTGTCTTGCAGACCTCTCTCATTACATATATGTATGTAATTTATATATAGCTTAGCCAATATTGCTGTATCCATATGCCCTTGTCTTTATTTCTGATAACTTTCTTGGGATTTTTTAATAATTTGTGAAACTGTTCACGCTCTAGAACTGCATGCTCCTTGGAGGACGCAAGAATACAGATGTACCGTTGGAGGGATATCTAGTAACGCCGATACAGAGAATATGCAAGTATCCCCTTCTTTTGAAGGTACTTACAAGATTTTTATTTAGGACTTTATACTTTCTATATAAAACTGGTTGCTAGGCGTATTTCTGAACTGCGGGAACAATCTGTCTACACAGTGAATAATCTCTTTATTAGATATTGGACCCAGACTTGCTCTCATTAAAGCTAGTGGCAAGTCTTCTGACATCAGTATTAAAGGAACGGAGGAGTTTGGCTGGGTCAAGATGATTAGCTCCCTTCTGCATCTAGTCATAGGGTTGCCTCTCCATTGTTGAGCGGAAGTGAGCCGTTTAAGGGAGTTTAATGAGACTGATTTCAGCTGGGTTTGACCATGACCTTGCTTAAAATGCTTGGGGTATCAGAGTTTGTTAGTGACATGCTTTGATGATTCTAATTTACCATCAGCAAACTGTAAATGAAAAATATTTATGAAAATGATTTGTAAGAAAAACTGTGTAGTAACAGTTAAATACTGTGGGTGATTCTATGCACATATATATGTTTATTCTCCTTTTACTGTTACAACTTAAAGCTTAATCAAAAATGTTAAATGTGCTGATAAACATTAGCTAGTCAAACCTCTGACTTGCTGAAATTTTTCCATGTTAGGAAATAAAACAATACAATCATCAGGAAAGTAAATATTTAAAACCAATTTTTGTTTAACAGATTCAAGTGTAATATTGTTTGTTTCAAACTGTGAGAGAAAAGCCAGAGCAGATTCTGCTCTAGAAGCTACTTGAAACCTGATTATTGGACAGTATTTTTCACAGTGCATGTGTGAATTGAGATCTGAAACATTGCCAGTTACAAGGTGTATGCATTTCATTGCACTGACATAAAAACCTAGAAGTAAACGTGTTAAAATAAAGGTTTTTGAAACTAGTTAAAGAATGTAATTGCAGTGGGGTTTGAGTCATCCGAGATATCTGTGGTTTTACAGTTCCCTTGGCCTATTTAAATATTATTTTTATATTCTGTTTTTTGAATGAAGGATCTAGAGACAAAAGAAGGGAAAATGACTAATGAATTACTCTGGGGGGGAATGAATATATTTGTGTTAAATAAATTTAAATACAGGGTGTGGTGGCAGCAGAGTTAGGGCTCCAGAGGAATGTACCCATGCCCCAGTCAGGGTATGCGCTGAAGGCTCTCCGTCGTCAGTCCAGCTGCAAATGGGTATTTGGTAGTTTGAGATGGGAAATCTCAAATGGATACTGCAACTCCACTTTTGATTTTTAGTACAGCTGCCATTACCAGTAACCATCTGAAATCAGTGAGTCACCTAAGCAATTGGGCAGTGCCCTGGTGTATTGCAGTAGATTAAACAATAGCGTGGAGCTAAAGGAACATGGATTTTGTCCCGAGTTGCAGGAAAGGTAGATGTTAATTTTGACATGAGTAAACTAATATTTTTAAGCAGAAATGTTATCCTATGCATCCTGTGGAATACAAAAAAAACAACAAAAAAAAACCACCCCAAAAATGAAGCTCATCATGAAGAAGCATTGTTGGGGGGAAAGTAGCTGAAATGCAAACTTTTTCTAAGTAGTGATTATTTTTGTTGTTAGTAATTTAGTTCTCTGAGTTTTCAGCGTCCTACTAGGACACAATGGTGGAGGGTTTATTACTGTTCCATCTAGTAAAAGAGAAGCCTGGCTACTTTTTGATTTTTGTATCCTAGTTGATTTAAACCTCCTGTAATGTGCATTTAGAGATCAAAGATGGGTTTCTTTTTTGAAATGTCTAAATAGGAGTTACTGAAGCGGACTCCAAGGAAGCACAGTGACTATGCGGCACTAATGGAAGCCCTCCAGGCCATGAAAGCTGTCTGTTCCAATATAAATGAGGCCAAGAGACAAATGGAGAAATTGGAGTTTTTGGAAGAATGGCAGTCTCATGTTGAAGGATGGGAGGTACTGTCATAAGATTTGTCTCGTATATTGAAGAGGGGTAACAGTTTTCAACAAGCATGCATTGCACTGTTTTTGTGATCCTGAGGTACTGTCAACTCCTCAGTTCTGTGAAATCACAGCTTTTATTTGGGATCTAGTCTGTAAATTAAGTGTTGTCCATGGCTGAACTCCACTGTATAAAATAGCAAAATTCCAAGACAGAGGGCAAATATTTAGTGTTTGACTTAGAATATTGATCATTTACATGAACATGTATGTGTGCACACATACACGTGTATAAATCCTGATTTAACTGCTGCTCTGATTTTACTGCTGTCAATGCCTGCTGAGCAGCATTTTGTCTGGTTGAAAAAAATTTTAATTATTTATTACTGATTAAGCACTGAGTCCATAAGTTTTTGTCAGCTTGTAGGTAGTCCCTTACTATTGGCTGAGCTAAACTAACAGAAATGTGTTCAACAGAATCTAAGACTTTTTTATTTATAGTTTGCAAATGGAAGAGCTTTAATGCTTTAGTTTTGTGAAGAAACTACAGGTCTGTTTCTGGGTTAGAGTTTTCAATAGTAACCAGAAGAGCCCCTC
>NW_009600838.1:6594-13805 GCF_000690535.1 Cariama cristata
CTAGATAACAAGTAATTGTAGCACCAAAATCTTCCTTTTGTATTATTTAGGGCACTATGATTAGTTTATACAGAAAGATAGATGTAGATATCTTTAAGTTGCCTTGGGTGTTTTGTATTGAAATGTCTGAGCTGCCTGCACGGAGGTGCGAGGGAAATGCAAGTGACGTTCCAGTAAAAGAAACATAAAGCAAGCAGTGTAAACAGGTTTTTTTTAAAAGTCAGTTTTGAATATAATACACAGGGTTTTTTCAGACACAAATTTCAACATGGAAGTAGTTATTTACTTTTTTTGAATACTTTGCTTGAATGTGCTACTTCTTTTCCCAAGAGAGCTGCTTAAGAACTAGAGGAAGAAATTTTATCCCTTTAAGCTTTGTGGAAGGCTTGCTGGCTGCAAAAGGTAGCAAGAAAAACTTACTTTTTTTTCTCATTAGTCTGATAGACTGAGACCTATCTTTCAGCTATGTAGTGGGAAATGGCCTTTGTACAGTACAGAGAAAAGAAAGGGTTAGGGACACTGATGGGACACTAAATCAGAGAAAGCTTTGAGATAGACCTGTCTGAGCTTTGATGGAGTTCCCCAAGAAGTCTGACAACTAAAAATTAGAATATTGACTAGAAGAGTCGACTTTTAAGTAGATATTCCTAGTAATAGATAAAACAGCAGAAACAAATTGTTTCTGTACAATTCTGTTCCCTCACTCCATCTCCTGCTTACCATGCCTGTTGTTTCTTGAACTTGCTGTGCCTAAGGATGAGCTTTGCTTCTGCAGCAGTGGATTCAGTCTCTCCCTGCCTTCCAGAAGGGTCGGGCAGAACAAGCCACTATCTTAAAAGGAGCATAAAAATGACACTGAACAAAGAGCTCCCAAAGTACTGCCCATGACACTGCGAAATTCTTTCCTGTCTGTTCCACGTGAAATCTCCTGATCTGTGGAGTTACGCAAACCTTTGATTTGTTGTTAATTGGGTAGCGTGGGAAGATTTGATTCGTTCTAAACGTGGATTAAGCAACTAATTTTACTTTAATCAAAATTCTTCGTGTTTCTTCAGTGCATTACGGGATTTGGAATGTATCACTTAAGATATTTTTCCTTTTCCTGTGTAGCAGCATTTTCAAGAACTGCTCTTCCATTTCTTTAATTGAGGTAGGTATAATTTAGAGCAGAGAGATGCTCTTACGCTGGAGTTCAGGGCACTGTAGTCTTTTGGTACAGGACCATCACTATAACATGTTGCACAAAAATTCATTGTGCCTCAAGAGAAGGAATTTTAGCAAGTACAAAAGCTATATAATTGCTAGTCTGTATTCAGACAACCTTTTTCTGCATTTAGTTGTCATCCTCAATCTCAAATAAAATTTTTTAAAAAAGCCATTAAAGACAAATGACAGAGGGTGTGTATTCATGCCATGGTATTGTTTGTAGGATTTTGAAAAACAAAAGACTACTTAGGTAAACTAAACCTCTAAATGTTGTAATTGAGAGGAGGTCTAGTTGACCTAACACTTAACCAAAAGAAGCAAATCTTAACAGCTGCTTGTTTAGACTACGTGAAAATAAGTTTCTTTTTCTAATTAGCTTGAACTTGCTGTCATGAGCAATAACTTGGAAAGATTAGTGTATGTGAACATTAAACTGCATTAAACATACTTGTGCAATAACTTCATGATAGAAGCAATAGCAGGTTAAGTGCTTATGTTGTTGAATATTTTATGGCAAGGAAATTTGTTAAATAATCCTTATTGCCTATCACTGACTTTACTACTTCTATTATTTTCAACTTTTCAATTAAGTTTTCTACTGCACTGTAGTGATTAAAATTCTTCTACTGCTTTCAGTGCCTGAGTCTTATAAATGTTTGTCAAATCCATCTTAATGAACACACTCAAGTATAAAGTTACAATATTATTAACTCAATTCATTATTAGTCATATAAGTTGGTTAAGAACTGGCTGTTCTCAAGCCTCTAACCGTGAAAAGGGAATCCACTTTCCTGCATTAATCCGCTTTCTTACATTAAGTTGCAGGTAGACGTGGTGCTTAGGGACAAAGTTTAGTGGTGATCTTGGCCATGCTAGGTTTATGGTTGGACTTGATGATCTTAAAGGCCCTTTCCAACCTAAACGAGCCTGTGATTCTATTCTAAGTTTCTTCTGAATCCTTACTAAGACATCCAGTAGTAAATATGTTGACTGTTGGAAATATATTAACGAGCAAAGGTAACAATAAGGAAGGGCAACAATATGAACAGAAGCATGCAAAACAGATTTATTCTCTCTGTGGTCGGAATGTATTCTGTGAACTGTAACATAGTAATTTCCTTTCAACCTTAGTGGGTTTTTTTTGTTTTGGGTTTCCGCCCCCCCCTTAGATGTAATTTTAGGATCTCACCTGTGCTTGAACTCTGAAATAGTGCCATTGTCTCAAAAAGAGTATGTTTCCAGTAGAGTTATGTGGTGTTTATTGTAGTTTAGCTGATCAGGTTTGATATTATCATATGGCAACCACAGGGTGCCCAGTCTGGCAAAATTGCCCTGATGTTAATATGCGCATCCTTTTCAAACGTAATAATACAGTTAATGCTTGAAATAGTACAAATTCCAGAGCATATATAAAAACTGACAGTATTTTAAATGATTCCCAACAACAACTACAAAAAAAATCTGAATGTAATGTATGAAAGTGGATGTAATTAAACAAACATCTGGATTTCTGCATTGCCTGAAAATAGAGGCAAACTTGGAGGTTTCCTTCCAGAAGGAAATGCTTAGCACATTGCTTGGCCCCAACTAGAAGGAAAGGGGGAAAAAAATAAAGACTATTTTTAGAATCTGATCAAAGCGTGACTTGAATTCCTATACATAAGTGTCATAAAATGAAGCTTGTGTTTATTATGATAAAAATACAGATTCATGGAAAAATGGAACATCTGTTTCAAGAAAGAAAATTTTATAATGACTTTCTCACTTAATTTCCTAAGTGGTTAAATTTATTGGCCTGAATTCAGAAATTGTGTAGGTGGCTCTCTCAGCTGGAGAATGCCTCAGCAGCTGAAGGAGTCTGTCAGTAAAATTTGCGTGGATGTTTCAGTGAGAGAAGAAAAAATAAAATTGTTTCATTTGTTGTAAGCTGGAAACCAAACAACCCAGTCTGAGTCACAGGCCAACTTAGTGACAGTAGCATGGGGTTTTCTGTTCCTTTCCATTCCACCATACCATCAAGTAGTATTTTAATAGAGATTCCTGATTTAAACTCCGTAACGGTTAGCCCTCTCCCCTATTGTATTTCTCTTTCCTATGCCCATGTGCAAGTACTGAAGAGCAAGTTAATATCCGTAATTCCTGACCTTTAACACTGTTAATGTGCCGACCACTGACTTAGTATGGTCAGACCTCAGTGTTTGCCTGAAATTTCCCCAGAATATGTAGATAAGTAGCTTTTGTAAGAAAGAAAACGAACTAATGCTCCTTTTCATCTCAAGGTAATAAAGGTAACTTTTTAATGTCAAAGACGGGTATTTAATGACTGAAGGATGAGGGGGATATTGTTTTAGATTTCTTGCATGTGGTCTCTCTCCTTCTAATGCATTTTTAAATGCTTTTATTTTGTGATATGTTCATGGTAGCCCACATTTCAGACCTCTTGCCTGAGCTATTGCCTTAGAGGAATGATAGGTGACTGACTAGCAGACAAAGGTTGTTAGAAACCAGTATTACTTCAATAGCCTGCAGGCTCCAAGATCTTACAGACTTTTAATTTCCACACCAGCTATCCTGAAAAACCATGGAGTCCTTGGCCCCAGTGCCACCCCCAGGAGAGAACTGGTCTACAGTTAGATGTTTGGAGTCTTCAGTGACTCAGTAGGATAGATGGAGAAAAATCTAGTCTAGATCCACCGCATAAACCTGCTTTGCAGGTCAGTTGTTTTCCAGCTGAATCCTTTATATGTTTTGTTGGAAGGTGAAACGAAGCAGGTTTGTTTCTACAATACATGGCATTTACCAATTGACATATTACAAAACTGCTGGTTTCACTGAAAATACCTCATCAGCTCTAATTGCAGATACTTTAAATGTATAGAAGCCTGAATTATAGCATAGTAGTAATGATTTTACATTTACGTTGAGTAACTATATGATCTTCCCTTGCAAGCAATGACTATACATGTACGTATTCATGAAAACTTTAAAATAGCAAATTACTTTCCAGGTTCAAATTGCTCGTGTTTGAGATTTCCCTGGTAGTTTCAACTCAAGCATTTAATGGAAACATGTTGGTGGTAGAAAGTTTTGATAATATTTGTTCCAAAAGTATTGCTTGTAGGTCGTGTAGTTCAGTTTTAGCTGTGCAGTAGATCGCCTCACCTGCTTCTGTGACAAGGGTGACCTCTCATCCATTACTGCAGCCTCGAACCTTTCCCCATGAGAGGGACAACTCGGAGCTGGATAAATGAATTATCCCACTGGGCTGGATATCAACTGTAGCTTGGTGTTCCTGCTGTAAACCTATGTGGAGGTTCAAGGTGTAGCTACATCCTTCATGAAATCATTATTACAGTTGTCAATTCTCCTTTGAATGCATGGTGGCTGTGGCAGTGCTTGTGTTCTCTCTGCCTTATCCTTCTTCGGGCATGTTTTTCATCCCTAAGGAATGCAGTGAAAAGGAGTGCTCACCCCAGGTGTAGAGACAGCAGTACTTTCACATAATAGGCCCATCTTCTTTTCTCCCTTTGAGCTCCATGCCCACCCAAAGTCTAGGAACAGGCTGACCCTAGTAGTGTCAGATAGGCAGGGGGGTGGCAGGGGATTTTTCTGCACGAGTGGTGTTATGTAGGACAGCCAGATGTGACTTCTGATCCTGTTATCTTATTCCCTTGGACTTCAGCAAATGAAACAGCAATAACAAAATTCACTGACCTGCGGCCACACCAGCATGGGTTGTGATCTTGTCAAAAGATATCCGATAAGTGAAACTAACACAGTTCAGTATTTGGACGGGAGGTCTCCAAGGGAAAAAAGTATCTCTAGCGTGTTTTTTTTTTTCATCATCTAACAGTTTATATTAGAAAAGGAGGGAAGTGAAGAGGGAAACAATAGCCATATTGTAATGTTGAACTTGAATCATGAGTGAGGCAAATCTTGATAATTCAGGTAGCCTGAATTTATAGACATTTAAAATATAAATAAAATATGGTATTTTATGACATGATGCAGGCAGAGTAGCAGATCCTGCTCGCACTGTTGGGAAAAGGTTGTATTTTTCTACAGTTAAAGTGAAATTTTTCAATAAGAGACAAAATGTTCTCATAAAACCCTTTCTAAGAAAAACCCCACCCTTTTGTAGAAAAGTGAAACTGCTGATACGATTTTGAAGCCTTAAGATAAAATTCTTATGCTTCTCTAGAAAAAAAGTACAGTTTTCCAGCAAAGCTAAATTTTTCTGTAATAACAAATAAAAAACCTTTACAAAATAGCCAGCTTTTTAAATTGCAAATTATTGGTAAGTACTATTCCAGCAAATTTTAAAAACAGCATAAGATATTGTTAAGTCTTTTTAATACACAAAAGCAATGAAATAGAAAGGAAAGAAATGACCTGCTTTTCTGTAGTTGTGATCAGCAAGCATTAAGCGCAGACCTAATTTATGCTTAATTTATATTACTGAGTGTGCTTTTAAGGTATTTCAGTGTTTGGTTTCGAATAAAATTGTAAAATTAGCATCCTAGCTTCTGGTGCTGACACTATCTTAGGAAGGGAAGTACGGTGTAGTGGCTATAAATGACTGTAATTTTTGGCTCATTTGATCCTAAATGGAAACAAGAATGGTTAGTTAATACTGATACTGAAGCTGATTTATTTAGAGACCTGAATAGTGTTCCAGTGTGATGGTTGTGCAATCTCTCTTATCTCTGTAAACAGACTGTATTCTCCTTAGAACAGTCTGAACTCTTGCTCAATATTCAGGGCTGTGATGTACAAAGGATGAATGGGAAGATGAAGCGCTGAGAGCAGAACCCATGATTGCTTCTGGGCTCTTAACTGAACACATTTTCCTTTGGGCTACTGTGGTTAGATCAAGAAGAGGAAGTAACTACAGCTATTGCAGGCGTAAGTCATTCAGAACACGTGTAGATGAAAGGAAAATCCTGGCTTTTGCAGGTTTTCCATGCTGCCTGTTGACTGCCTCAAGTTAGGAAACTCCTTGAGCCACAGGCGTATGCTCAATTATCATGCATAATTATCAATAGATTCACATGGCTGGATGCATACAGCAAATGGACAGGAGCTCTGTCCCGCAGAAGCATGGATTTTCAGAATAGCAAAATACACCTCTAAATTCAAGGCAGGCTTCCTTGAGAGGTAAATTTCTCTTTATAAGGCATAGAAATATTTTGGGGAAAATGTTACCCTGTGTTAAAGTTGCTACTTTTTCATAACCCTTGATGAAAATGCCTGCCACCTTTTCACAGGAAAGAATGATTTGCCGTGAAGTAAAAATGAGGCATGGGAAGTTTTATCCTAAACATTTAAAGCTTAGCAAAATTCTGATGTCTTCAGATTGTGTTAGGAGGAAGTATACTAGACAGTCTTAGTGGTATGTGCCACTATTAGCTTTGCCTCAGTTTTAAATCTTGCCGTATTTTGATTTTGTGTTTTGCTTAATTTAGTGTAGGAGCATATACCGCTAATGGTGTTCAAGTTCCAGGTTGCTTCAGCTTCCAAGTTCATCTTCACATAGATTATGTCTTGTAAAGCCCCATTTTCAGATGTTTCTGACTAACTAGTAAAGTTACTGAGGATAAGAGTTATTGTATAAAGTTGGCCTGATTTTTCAGGAGAGATCCCATGCACAGATATAATATAATTTGGAAACTTTATTGATTAAACCTTATCCATTCGAAAAAGCCACACCACCCCTCACCGCCCAGTTAATGGCAGTACTAAATGAATACAAAGCTGGTGTTAAACGTTATAAAAAATTATTATTTAATTAGAATGTTATAAATTACCATGAGTTTTATTGTTGCTGTTTTCAGAGAATCATTATGGTTGTGAGTTTGTATAAGAAACTTTTCCTTAATTGGTACAGAGTCCTTCGGTTCTCACAGAATAAAAAGTAATCTCTCTCCAATTGATTGTAGGGGTCCAACATCACAGACACCTGCACAGAAATGCTGCGAAGTGGACTACTACTGAAAATTTCAGCA
>NW_009600838.1:13836-31478 GCF_000690535.1 Cariama cristata
TCCAAGAGAGGATATTTTTTCTTTTTGATAACCTTTTGGTCTACTGCAAAAAAAAGCACAGGTAAATGATTCATTTATACTTTCAAAAATAATGTGTTTTTCTCATAGTAGAGCTAATCCTCTGTATGCTGTTTCATAAGAATAGTTGAACACCACCAAAGTGTTTACTGCAGTTAATTGCAATATAAAAGTCAGCATTTTAGAGGAGACCTATCATCCAAAGGGAAGTGTATTTAATTCAAGCATTGGAAAAATTTAATATGGATGCAGAATCCAAATGGTGAAGTGTGGGGAGAAAGAATCTGTTTTGTCAGTCTTCCACAACAGGTTATATGTGATGACCTTGCTCCTTTCTAGGAAGGGTAAACAGAGACTGAATTTTTAGTTCAGACAAACTAGTATTGTAGCTTATGCTATAAAAGAAGTCTCTACAGATTCGAAAGTTTCAAGCCTTGTATTTCTAGTCAGGGAAAACAGCCAGAAAACTGCTGCTTGCTGCATTGCAAGGAGCAATTCCTTAGTTCAGCAACAAGCTTCTGCAGTTAACGTTCAATGCTCTTATGCTTCTGAGAAGTAAGAGTTCTCCTACATACAGACGTCGCTCTTGAAACTGCTTGTCTCTTTGATCCAGAAACTGGTTTTGAGTAGCCACTGAATACATATTACTGGATAGATCGTTGATTGATTCCTAGATACATGATAGACCTTGAGTATGTTCTCTAATAGCACTGCCGAATACCATTATCACTGCCTCTGCACACTTGTGGACGGTGTCAGAGGAAATTCCACCATCGACCCCAGTGTTCAGTCGAGGAAACTGTCTGCAGCTGCTGAAACTGTTGCTTCATAAATCCAGGTTCTACTGTCATCACCACAGTCACGTCCATCAGATGAGTGCAAGTGCTGAAGATTTTCAAGCAAGGGTAGTTCCAGATTTGATAGCCAATTTTCGTCCTGTTTTTCCAAGTGTCTTTTACCAGTGCCCTGGATTGTCTGTAGCATCCAGGTGAAAGATGTCTTTCTCTGCACCTGTAACATCCATTTGTTTTGATCAGTGCTCTGGCTCGGAAGTGGTCACGTGCCTGTTAAAGGATGGATCCCGTTTCAGCTGCTTTTGAAGGCTGTATGTGAGAGGGTGGTCAAGTGCAATGTTAATAGAAAAATGCACGCTTGGTGTATCGGGGTGAAGGTAGTTGACCATGCAATCCAGCGTGTGGGACCATCCAGCACCATCAGGTTTAGGATGAAAGGGCTGATCGGGCAGTCTGATGCCATCATGATTTCCTCCTCCCTCATTGCTTTACTGTGTCTGGGGAATTGTATGTGCTCTTTGTCCTCTTCTTGCTACCTGTTCTTGGTGGGGGCAGATGAGAAAGAAAGAGATACAAGGGTTGAATAATAGAGACCAGAATTCCAGTCTATGCGTACCACGATATCCATGTGTTGCGTAGTCTAGTTATAACCTCAGATGTATATACACAACTACAAACAGCAAAGTAAATGGAAATTTATGCATAAAATGCATGCATCTGAGACCAATTTTTATTTGAGGCTTTAAAATCTTACTAGTAACCATGGTGGTCTGCTGTAGTGTATAGTTTATACATTGTATTTTTCACACGAGTTTTTGCATAGGACTCATCATTCAAAAATATTATTTTCAATATTTCAAAAATTGTTTTTCCAAATAAGTTTATACTCATTTTGTCATACGTAAGAGCAGGTGACTGGGGGATGGATAGCCCTTTTCTCTCCTCCTGTACAGTTTATAGGGCAGTGATCGTCCCCCTGTACTGGGCACTGGTGAGGCCGCACCTCGAGTGCTGTGTTCAGTTCTGGGCCCCTCACCACAAGAAAGACCTTGAGGTGCTGGAGCGAGTCCAGAGAAGGGCAACGAAGGTGGGGAAGGGTCTGGAGCACAAGTCTGATGGGGAGTGGCTGAGGGAGCTGGGGGGGTTTAGCCTGGAGAAAAAAAGGCTGAGGGTAAACTTTATCGCACTCTACAATGACCTGAAAGGAGGGTGTAGCCAGGTGGGGGTTGGCCTCTTCTCCGAAGTAACCAGTGATAGGACAAGAGGAAATGGTCTCAAGTTGCACCAGGGGAGGTTTAGATCGGATATTAGGCAAAATTTCTTCCCCAAAAGAGTTGTCAAGGACTGGAAGAGGCTGGCCAGGGAAGAGGTGGAGGCCTCATAAAAAAAAAGTATTTGGAAGACGTGTAGATGTGGTGCTGAGGGACATGGTTTAGTGGTGTGCTTTGCAGCGTTAGGTTAACGGTTGGACTTTATGGTCTTCAGGGTCTTTTCCAACCTAAATAATTCTGTGATTCTATGCTAGACTCGTGGTTAGATTTACTGTAGCACCCATAGAGCTTGTTGCTGAACTAATATCTTGGGAAGATCAGACTCATCAGTGTGTGGTCCAGAAAGTAGAAAGTGGTAGTAGTGGAAAGTAGCCGTGGACCCTATTGGTCAAGAATGTCTTATAAGAACCTCTTTATATTGTAAAGCTGCTGAGCTTGTTCTTCAGGAACCTTATTCAGACTGGACTGGAAATGCTGTTTTTTTCCAGTGGGTTACTACGGAAGAAGCTGCTGGCTAGCCCCGAGGGAAGTTTAAAAATATCTTCTTACCTAGTGAATATTGTTTCTTCTGATAGATTATTCTGTTAACAGCGAAGCATTTACATGTGAGAAGATAGGTAATTTATGCTTCACTAGCTATGGTGAATTAGTCCTTCGTTTTTAAGTTTTCACTCTTCCTTAGGTTGCAGAACTTTTGAAACAGTTGGATATGAACCATTTAAGAACCTCCTGATTATATTTAGTGTTGAATACTGAATTTATTTGATATTTGAAGGATATCCTTCTGCATGAGCTCAGTTTCATTTTTATGTAGACTGGTTAAATATAAACTCATGCTCTCATGCTCTTTTCAAAGTTTCTAATTTTTGCTATATTTTGTTGTCCAGCAATTACAATTAAATTACTGATTACCTAGTATCTTTTCACTTGTCCACCACTAAATTACGTATTTTTGTAGCCATATTCTAGCTAAAATGCACTATTGGATGAAAATCTCAACACACATGAGAAGTCTATGATCTCTCAGTTTTGAGCAAGCATGTCGTACATGTCATTGGCTGCTACCATGGTGACGTCTGTGCAGACATGAGAACAACTCAATTTAGAACATAGTTTCAGAGTTTATGGTGGGCAATGAATTGATTATATGCCAACAAGATACTTTGGGTTTTGATTGGCAAGTAGGTAAAGAGAGTGTTGCTTGCAGGAGGCTTGTATTTTTATGTTATGAGGCATTTTCTGTAATTTTTAAGCATCCTTTTGCTGCAGAGTTGTATAAACGTACGTTGCTAAATTTGGGTTCATAGGTACAAAGGTCACTAGTTACTGTATTTACCTCACTTAGGAGAGAAAAAAATGTGATACTGAATGTTTATGCTTGTTGCTTTTTTTGTTTTGTTTTTTAAATGTATTACTCAGTTTTTAAATAAGAAACTTATAGTATAGTAGAGTTACTCATTAGACGGTAATGATTGAGAGGCAGATAATTTTCTGAAGATTAGTACTTCTCTGGAGTGAGTGAAGGTCAGAATTCAGGTGATCATTAATTCTCCGGAACTGACCTTTATGTGATATACAGTATTAATTATCATTATAGGCAAAAATGGTCAGAAAATCATTCCTGACTTATCTGAGGTGGCAAAAACTGCCTAGAACTCAGGTTCTCAAAAGGCCTGACTGGGAACGGGGTTATAGCAATGCACAGTGCTTTGGAATATATTACTGTGAAACTGCCACAAAATTTCAGCAATTCTTAATTATAATTTTTGGTTAACCCCTATGTGAGGAAGGAAAAATGTCGTCTTTGTTCTTCCATGCATAAATCCCATTTATGAGGCTAATGTGTGTAGGTCAAGATTTATATCTGAAGGTGTTCTTATTGCATTTTTTTCAGTCATGCTATCCTTGTGTTGAATTTCTTGGCTAGCATAAGGAGGCTACCTCAGTTAGGAGGAAAGATCCTCCCAATACAATATTTTGTCTTTGATGGCAGGCAGTGGCATATAGGTATGAAAGCATTGGGACAGAGCTTTTACAGAGTGAGACTTCCCTGATAAACTTTCATGTCGACCAGCAATTTGCAGCTTACTCTTACCAGAAGTAGCATCTTTGTATTAGCATCAGCAGTGTCTCATTCAGCAATGGTTTCCACAGTTCAATATTACATGTGTAAATGTATTGTGATTCTTACAGTGGTCTTTAAATGCTACATGTACAGGTAGCGGTGCGGAAACTTAGAAAAAGGTGGTGGATGACATGCTCATCTGCTCTTTCTTTTATCAGGCGATTGAAGAACAGCAAAGCATCTACCGATGGCCACCGTTACCTTTTTCGAGGCAGAATAAACACAGAAGTGATGGAAGTAGAGAATGTAGATGATGGAACAGGTGAGTCTATTCGCATTGCTCATTTACAGAGCAGTCTTTTGAGGTGCTGAAATCAAATGCATCTTCATGATTTCCTTGCAAATGGAGGGTGCTCCTTGTGCTTACAAAGAAAGAGTAATATGCTACTTTAAAAACACTGTCTGCTCATATTTAAACTCTGCTTCTGTGACACATCATTGCTTTCATACATTATTAGCTGGGCGGTCATAGGCGACTGTTTTGCGCTAACATGAACACAGTAATAAAATAAGGTGACATTTATCGCTCAACTGAAATTGTATATTTGTAGCATCCCCAGCACTCTTGAAGAGGTTATCCCTAGGTATGTGATATATTTGTAAAAGCAAATGGAAAAGTTACCTCTGTTGGAATGAAACATCAAACACTATAAATGCTGAAATTATAAGTGTTTGAGAAAAAAGAAAGAGTTTCTTTAAGATCTTTAGGGATATAATCCATATGATTGCTTGAAATTTTCCTGACATACATTAGAAAAGTGAAAACTCAAAGTATTCCTACAAATGTCAATTTTTTAGAAACTTGAGTTTAACCTTTGAGCGTAACTATTATTATTTCCTTACAATGAATAAAGAAAACCTGAAACATTTTGGGCATTTTAACGTAAAACTAAAAAAAAAATATGTGGGAAACTTGCAGTGGCATTGCAAATGTGTAGGTCTGGAGGAAGTTTCTGTGAGTTACATATTGCTTCTTCTGATTTTAAAATAGCATTAGATTTGCCCAACATCTCCTATTGATTCCAAGCATTCCTTAATGTGATTTGTTTCTACAATTGAGCATTAATGACAAGGATTGTACAGCTTAAATAAGCTTCATAGAAGTCCTTCTATGAAGTGATGTATTTCTTAAAAACATTTTTTTTCTCCCCCTAATCTTGAGTTCCTTGTTTTCAAAATAGTTCACTCGCTTCTTGTTCTACTGGATAGACTTGGACAACAGTTTGACTATTGTTCTTATTGCAACAAACTAGTTTACTGGAAGGCTGTTGCGTCTCTCCTCCATCTCTTCTTAAGTCTTTCAACCCTTTGTCATGGGTTGTGTTTTCTATGTTTTGATTACTTTTTGTGTCCTTTGGAATTTCAGGGGTATTTTTCAGTTTATTTGCATCTTTTGTGTTATGAGGTGTCCAGAGCTGAAACTCTGCTGGTGCCAAGTAGAATGGAATAATTACTGTAGTGCTGCGTGTGGGATGTCTATTACTAATCCCAGGATTATTTGGCTTTTCTGAGAGCATTATTTTTTAATTTTTTAGTATGTATTCCAGAATACCACACCAGATCCTTTGTGCAGTACTGGTGCCTATGTCACTATATCTTATACTGTGTTAGTGTCTGAGAGTAAATACTAATAATTACTTTCTTTTCTGTACTGAATTTTATCTGACTATTTTCGCAATTTATTAAGCATTCAGAATTAATGTCTTGTTCCCCAAAGCTCTTGCAATGCTTCTTGTCTTGGTTCCATGAACAAACAATGTTATTACTGAACCGTTTAAGCTCTTGATAAAACTAATGGAAAATGCCGAATGCTGTGGCATCACACTTGATTTATTCTCTTTGTTTACTAGACTTTTTTTGTAAGAGCTCCTTGATATCTGGTTCGGGCTATGTCCTTCAGCAGGCCCATAGATTTAGTTAGTGGTTTAGGGATATCTGTGGGTACACTGTAGTGAATTTCATCAGGCCTTGTTGACTTGAATGTAATTTATCCAATGTTCCTGTATCCTGCTATTTCCCTTTTCTGGCCTGTATTCCTGCCCAATTGTTAGCTTTATTTGTATGAAATCTCAGTTAACAGTTTGTTTATGCAAAAAAGAGAGTTGAGTGTTTCAGTCTTTTAAGTCATGTATTATTTGACTACCTTTCACTTATTTTCCTTCATCTTCCTTATACGTGCTTTAGAAATAAAAGACAGTTTTCCTGTTTCCATTATGTCGCTTTCTAAGATGACAGCTCTTTACTTATAACTCTTGACGTTACTGGGACCACAAGGGCTTATACCCACCATCTTCTTCCTGATGAATACTCCAAGATTAATGTAACTTTTTTCTTTCACTGGTTCCAATCCCACGTATTGCCATGCTTTTAGTGTTGGCTTTAGCAATTATATTTCTTCCCTCCTTCTTCCATGATTATCCTGTATTTCTCAAATCTGTCCTACCTTTCTTCATTTGCTTGTTCTAGCTATCCAGTACTTGATCTCTTTCGCACTGTCCATTTTGCTTCCTGCCTGTTTGTTTTCTTCCTCGGTGAATCCTCAAGTATAATTTGGGTAAGCACAAACAGTCTTCCTCTCCACTCTAGACACCAGTAGTCTAATTTCCTCCAGCCACAGGAAATTCTGCTACTGTCCCAATTTCCTATAGCCTTGCACACAGTACTGGAGGCTATCATGCTTCCTTCCCGCTTGCTCTCCTGAGCCATATAAAATCTTGTCACTTTTATATATGCTACATTTTGAAAATCTGTCCTCCTTTTCACACTTCTGAGACATCAGTTAATAGTTTGGTTATTTTGATTATTAGATTATTAGAGGTGGTAGATGCCCCATCCCTGGAAACATTCAAGGTCAGGTAGATGGGGCTCTGAGCAACCTGATCTAGTTGAAGATGTCCCTGCTCATTGCAGGGAGTTTGAACTAGATGACCTTTAAAGGTCCCTCCCAACCCAAACTATTCTATGCTTATTCTTACCTGGGTTTTTTCCGTATCCATACATTTTTCCACCTCTCCATTTCAGTTTGTCCAATATCCTAAAATAATTTTTCCTTCCTCGTACTCAGAAGTGTATTCCCTCTTCTCACACTGATACTTTTTCTTTCACTCAGATCATGATGCCCTTCTTTAACCTTCCTCTGTCTTGGTTTCTGTACTGTTCTCATGTGTTGCACCCAGATGTCTTGTTTCTCATCCCATGTAGTCATCCTTGTTTGAACTGTAACCCAGTAGTATTCTGCTGCATTCTTTTTTGTCTTATCTCATTCCCAAGTGTGGTAGTCTGGTCATCTGAGCCTCATTCACATTAGCTTTGCATGTGCTTTTTTTGGTATTGTATTGCTTTATTCTCCTTAATCATGTATTACCTATCACTTTCTATAATTCTTAATTTAGAGTGCTAACTCTGAGTGCAGAGTGCTTATATTTTCATATCTATGCATGACACTCTTTCCTGTAGTCTTCCTGGGTCTCTTTATGGACATTAAAGACTTTTGAGTCTAGATGACACTTCCACAGTTCTTTACTGTAGATTTTGGGATACTCTACTCACTTGGTAGAAGGAAGCATAGGGCTCCAGGGAACAGGGTAACTGAGAGCGTTTGCTCTCAGCATTGATAGATGTAGGAATGTAGTCTTCGTTGTTTGTAAGTAGAAGCATAGAAATAGGAAAACAGATTCCTGGTGTGGTTTATTGTCATGCTAATGACATGCCTACAGAAATTAACAAAGCTTCTTCTGAAAAGCAATTTTTCTTTGATGAAATTAGGCCTTGGCTGAGCAGTACAGTTGGTGTAAGCTTTCCTTTTTGTTTCAGCATCATGAAGCATTCTGCCTTTTTTTGATTGTACTGATTAAAATGGAATGCATATTACTTCTCAGGGCAGACTATTTGTGTTCTTAAAACAATGTGGCTACACAACCACTTGCAAGTATTGGAAATGTGGATATATTGTGACGGTATTGTTTTTTCTGTATTCAGTTTTTAAAATTCAGTTTTGAGAGAAAAGTGTACTTCTAAAGGCGTTCACCAGCCATTAAATGAATGTTATTTAGTTTGCGAAGACAAGAAATTGAGACTTAGGAAATACCAGATTTATGGTTGCTTATACTGTCTTAGCTCTATCCCCTGTTGTCTTGAAATGAGGCATGAAATAGAAAAAGCACTACATGATGGTAGTAACCAGAGACTGCATCAAAAAGTGTACAGAGGAGCAGGGGAATTGATCTTACGCAGCAATTATTTCCTTGGTATTTCTGAGCATTGGTGCTCCTAGGAACTTAAAGTCTGAGAAACTGAGAAGTACTTCAATACAGGGATTTCTGTTTGGTTTTTTAAGGGAAGAAAAAAATTCTGTTGTATATGGCTGTAACAAATTGCTTATTAGGCACCTCTCAAAGGTTTGAGGCTTGAATTTTGAACAATATATTACAGTTCAAATTACAAGCTTTAATATATTATCATTAGAAGATGATGTCGTCTTTCATCGCCTTTTCTTGGGAAGTTGGAGGCTTAATGATTTGTTAAGCATACTTGTTCAGACATTGCATGGAGCAACTTGAAGTCTCATGCTCTTCTTCCTTTTGTAACCATTATGTCAAGTTTGCAAATCATTTGTTTAGCCTGACTGGCAGCTGTGATTGCCTTGATGTGAAGAGTGTGCCTAGATCCTGTGCCGCCGACCAGCCAGAACATGCATACCTACTGGCTGGTCGGCCGGGACATCTGCAGTTCTTGACCAGATTTTGTCCAATAGCCAGTCCAAAAAAGGTATGAGTTTATATGCGTAATGCTGAAATGCTCTTCAGGACATGGGTATATTGGGGAGAACAAATTGCTCATGGGAGCCTTGGAGGATTGTGGTCGTGGAGAACATGGGGAGCAAAAGAGAAAGCAGAGATGTTGCAGTTAAAGGCAGAGGTGAGACTCAAGCTGGGCATCACAGGAGTGGGTTACTATTGCAAACCTGGGCGATAGCTACCCATTTTCCTCCGTCTGAACTCATTGCCATCTGTATACATTAGGCAGTCTTAGTACCTAGCTAAGTGATGGGGCTTTTCGCAGAATTCAGTGAATTTGTAATGGCATGAGAGAAATGTGGTCAAACTGCCAACGCTCTTGACCCTGCAGTTGCCAAGAAAGCTGCGTGTTTAAAAGGTTATCTCTGCATTGAGATATTCCAGTGGCTGGACGGGCCATTTTCTTCTGAATTAAACTACTAAGTTGACACCGAATTTCTGTCCAGAGTGAAACGGGAGGATTGAAATCCATTTGTCAGTCAGAGCCATTGTTTTTTAATTTTTTGGCCACAATTTTAACTGCTACGGTTCATGGCATTAGAGATCATAATATTGCCCTACGTAACATGGGTGTTGTGATGATAGATATACGGTAACAAATACCACAGGAAAAATATCACCCGCTAGTTTTACATGTATTAAACTCTAACTTAATAAATAAACAAAAAGGCACAGCTAGTGCCATATTGCAAGGTTTATAAATATGTACTTAAATAATACAAGGGAACCTTAAGCTTCCTTCCTCCAGTAGTGCTCCTGCCTCTGGTCTCCAAAGGTCTGCAGTCTGTCAGCTGAGAGCTTCTGTCTGAGGCTTCTTTCTTTTCCCTGACTTTGACTCTGATTTTCTGACAGTCCATGAATGATATGATGGCTGCTTTTCAAGAAACAGTGTCTTTAAAGGGACAAAGGATATTATGCATAGGCTATGTGAATAAAAATATGATAAACAGGTAAGTGGTATATACATGATGTTGCAAGAAGTAACTTACTGCAGTTTTTTCCCATCATATACTTGCTTGCACTTTCTTACTCACTTTGAGTACTAGAAAGTTTTGTTGGTTTAGCGATTAGCCATCAGTCTCATGATTTTCTAGTAGTTCCTGACATTTCCCAGCCCAGTATACAAAGCTTGGCTGCTTTCCATCTAATTAAAATGCAGAGTTATTGAAAGGATGCTAGCATGTCTGCTGAGATTTATGATAAATCTCAGCAAGCATTTCAGCAAGGGTTTCAGTTTCAGAAAATCCCATCTCATTATACAAAATAGGGCTGAATTATGAAAAAATAATTGCAAAGTAAAAAGCTTTGTAGTTATTACAGTAGTTCAGGGCTGGCCCTAGGACTTTCTTGCCTCTTAATGAAAGTTTGTGGTGAGAAAATGTTGACCTTTGATTTTCTTCACATTTTGTATGGTAGTTGCTAGTTCTAGTTTTAATATGTATTTTATGCAGGGGAAAAAAAAAAAGCATTTGTTATCATGAGACATTTATGCTTCACAAATTTTCCCCCAGGAAGTGCATGTAATCCTAGTGAAGGATATTCAAGGCTGTTAGTTTTAGAGAGGAAGTCTGTTTAGCTAATTTCTGAATCAGATTTATGGGCTAGCATGTTAAAATCAATTGTTATAGAAGTAAAGAAAGAGTAATAAGTAGTACATTGTCTGATTTTTATAGCGTAGTGGTTTACACATTAAGAGTCAGAAGTTCAAGATATCTAAGAACATCAGCTATTGTTACCTTGCACCTATAATGTGCACACTTAACACAGCGTTGTTAGGAATGTATTAAAAAAATTGTGTTTGGTTAGTGCGTGTTTTTGTTTTTTGTGTTTTTTTTAGATCAGAGTAAATCTTGTATTATATTTCGGTTTGTTCAAACAAGTAAGTGTAGATATTTGTTTATTCAGGTAACCAGTAAAGGTACATCAAATATGTATGATTTGCTTACCTGCCAAAAGGAAATTGTATTTTCCCCCCTCTATATTTAGTCCTTTTCTAAATTTAATAGTAAATCATTCAATCTGCACAACAGCTCTGAGTAATTTAAGGGGTAAGACCACAATGCTGCTTTTTAAAGGAATTATTTATTACAGTTTAACATGAACAAAAGTACTCCAAGTACCGTGATCGGTTCTTTTAATAGGACTCCGCCTGTTTTAGTGTCGAATTTATACCTTCTTCCATATGCTAGGCAATTGTCTGTTACATGTTAAAAAGGACATTATTTACTACAAGTTAAAAGTACAGCTTATTAAGTTATAACATAGTTCACAAACGGCACGGATAACTTGAAATTCATTTTTATTCTTCTGTATTTCCTGAGCTTTATGTGTAGTGATAAGAGTTCCTAGCAATTGTAACAACTATTGTTATTTTTAAGAATTGGTGCTCTTTAAGCCATTTTATCTATTCCCAGCTGACTATCACAGCAGCGGTCACACTGTTATTAATGGCTGGAAGATCCACAACACAGCAAAGAACAAGTGGTTTGTATGCATGGCAAAAACCCCTGAAGAAAAGCAAGAATGGCTGGAAGCTATTTTGAAAGAGCGAGAGAGAAGAAAAGGTAGGTTAATAAACTTCCTTGTGTTGCTTTGCCAGAAAGCCATACTGTATTTTTATGTTGAGGTATAAACCAAAACCAGCTGCTAGGCAAACTTGTGGTGTCAGGTTCAGCTGAAGGTTTATAAATACCAGCTTGGAAAAAATAAATCAAACTCATACTGGGAAAGGCATAATGGCTTGACTCATGTATCGTAGTAGTGAATACTGTTTTGGAAATGGGGAGATGATTTAATCTATGATTTTACAGCTTATCCTCAACCAGTATAAATTGTCATAATTTCATTGAGGCCTGTATGGTTTGTGGTATATGGAGGTCTATCCTAAATGCATTGTGGGATTTGTATGTATTGATTCCCTTTTGTGTCTGACCATTTGAGTCACTGAAATAAGCAGATTTTCTGTGTTGGATCTTGATGCAGATGATCCAACATGAAATGGTACAGAACATACCCACAACCTCATCTTTCATGTTTTCTCTCCTACCCACGAAAGTAAGAAATCGCTGTTGGCAAACCACTATCTTTTTGAATAACTGAATTAAGGTGGAAGAATACTTAGATGAAATATAATCCTGATCTCAAATGTAACCACAAATAACCTGATCTATTCAAACTGAACCCAGCACAAAGCAGAACCAGAGAAAGACGATGCATCATCATCTTCTGGAGCTAATTTCATTTGCAAGCTAAAATATCCTAATCAGTAATGATGTTTGGAGCCTTGGTATTGAAAGAAAATATGACCTTTTAGTTAGATCTGGGATTCTTTTCCTGGTCTGTGTAGATTTTCTATCGCATGTTGCAGTCGCTGTTGTTTTGTGCCTCTGTTGTGAATGGAGACTAACAATACTTTCTTCGGTCTTCTAAAGTTCAATACTCGATGTTTGTAGAACATCTGCTGTAGGACAAGTGTTTCAGCTAGGTTGTCTGAGCACTGGCTAATTAATAGTGCCATCAGGAATTAATAGTAGAAAAGCTAAAAAGATGCCTTAGAGGTCTAAAAACTCAACATTTTAAAAATAAAAAAATGAAAAAGCAATGTGGTAGAGATGATGTCAAATACAACAAACCCCAGGTTTGTCTGCTTCTCTATAGGACTTTTTCTGGAACTGGCTAAAAAGGTTTTTAACAAATCCCGTTTCACTGTTAAATTTCTTGGCTCCCTTAGACTCTTGATACCTTTGGGTAAGAAATAGAGTAAGTAGGAGTATTTTATGTTGATGTATTCTTACTATTTCACGCTATACTGTTGAGCAGCTGGTAGTAGAGATGAGTTTGAGCTAAACCTTGCCAATCATGAGGTCTGAAGTAGCTGTCCCAAAGTCAAGCTGCATCTTAGCATTTTAGCATCCTATGATTTGGGGAAATTTTCAGCTCCTGGTGTTCTCAGTGGGTTTTCCACCAAGGAGACAACCGTGAAAGAAAGAGGAGAGGATTTGGTAGACTCAGTTCGCCACACAGAATCTTCAAAAATATTTCTTGAATAACTCTGTTACTCTATCAACTTATAAATTTATCCATCTCTTCCAGCACAATGATTGTTTTTTTTTTTTTTTTCCCCCCAAAATATCTATATAAACACATGTTACAAAGCAGGATGCATCAACTTAATTGCAGTCAAGTTACCAAATGACTTGGGAACCAAACAGCTATCTTTTTAGAATGCAAATACTGTATCTAAATGTACCTATAACACTTTCCCATTCACTGTGGATGTAAAGATGCTTTAGTTGTATCTTTACTTAATAAGACATAGACCCTATTCATGTGTGTGTGTATATATGTACACATAGAGGCAATTAGACTGAAGTCTAAGTGACTGCACATGTCAGAACAGTGTTTTGTCTCTGTTGCAAGTCTGAGACAAACTAAATCAAATGAACACTCTTCCCAGATCTCTTGGGTTGGGAGTGAGGCTCATGTGAGCGCCCGTCTATTTCTTTGTGGTGGTGCTGTAGACCCCACATCTCACACAGAATGGCAGATTGCAGTGATCTCCAGATCACTGGTAAATACAGATCCAGGTAAATACAGCATGTGGAGCAGGAGTGAGGCACGGAAATACAGCTTGAGTATGCCATGGGGCTCTTTGTGTTGGGAGACTCAGAAATTCAGTGTACTTGGAGAAACTCAGCCTATATTTTTATTTGGAATCCATATAGGAGAAGCTGAGCAAAAGGGAGAGAACGTCCTGAATGATGTACTTCAGCAGAGATTTCAGCAGTTGTAATTGAATTGTCAGCTAGGACCACTTTATAGATTGTATTTTCTTGCTAGGAGGAATCAAACTGGATTGGAAACTTTTTACTAGGAAGTCTTTCTGTCAGTTTTGGGGCTTTCCTGTAACCACCTGAGGCATTCGGCAAGTTAGAAATTTATTTAAAATGTGATCAGCTTTAAGGCTGATGATGCTGTGATGACCT
The DNA here is from genome assembly GCF_000690535.1 of Cariama cristata. Taxonomy (NCBI): domain Eukaryota; kingdom Metazoa; phylum Chordata; class Aves; order Cariamiformes; family Cariamidae; genus Cariama; species Cariama cristata. The sequence goes on from NW_009600838.1 coordinate 27,826, forward strand.
GATTAAAACAGTCAATACAAATAAAAGCATCAACTTCCTATAAGCTCCAAAAGTAATATATTGGTTAAGTTTTCTTTTCCTGGAAATACATCTGGTTTTATCTGTTTGTGGGGCATCACCACTATCTGGTTGATGGATAATGAGAGACACTCTTGTATCTGTGTCCAGTACCATTGTTAACTTTTTCTCATGACAGGTACATTTTTCTTGGCTATATTTTCAGAGTTAAAGTGGCAGACTATTACTCAGATTGAATATGTACAGTTATAGTTTTAAAAATATGAAAATCTGAACAGAAACTGAGAACATGTCCATAAGACATTTCAGAAATGTGTGGTTTTGTCCAGAATTAATAATTATTTATTGAGATGCTGAGATATGAAGGTCTGTTACATTCCTTGGAAGCACAAACTTCTGTGGCTGGCCAGTAGGAAGCATAATTCAACAAAAACTGGTTTTGATCATCTGTTACTCGGAAAACAGAATGATTTTCTCAAGAAGAGAAACAGGAAAAAATAAACCAGTAAGAAATATTGAAATAAAACCCTTGATAGCTTTCTGTTGTTGAAAAAAATCTGAAGCAAGTAAAAATCAAGTTGTGTATATGCTTTTGTGGAAAAGGAGTGAATTAATCTTATGTGAAACTAACAGATGTATGACAGGTATCTAGCTACTATTAATTGGAAATTTGAAAAGTTTCCTTTAAGTGAAAACATTTTTACTGTCACATAGTAAGAGCAAAACCAAAGCCCTTTTCTTTTGAACTTATGAAGACGTGACTGCACCCTTACAAACGTTCATATACTGAAGCCTGAAAATCACAGCATTAGTATTTCTTTACTACAGTATCAGTAGTGATGTTGATGTAACAGTTTAACTTCACTGTGAGGAACTTAGAGATATCGTTTGATTATGCTTTATGAAGGTGTTCATGGTTTAACCCGATTGTGAGAAAAATAATAGAAAATAGTTCCTTTACTACTTTTTTGTATGTAAAATATTGGTATTGCTTCTCCATTTGGGGGGAGATGCTGAAATATAATGGCAATATCACTTCATAAAATTTTAATGCTTTTTTGACAGGATTAAAATTGGGCATGGAACAGGACACTTGGGTGATGATCTCTGAGCAGGGAGAAAGACTGTACCAAATGATGTGCAAACAAGGGAATCTCATCAAAGACAGGAAGAGGAAATTAACCACTTTCCCCAAATGCTTTCTTGGAAGGTATTATATGCATTTGATAGCATGAATTTTTATCAGCTAAAGACACATTTTAAATCTTCCTTGGGATTCTGCAGAAACCATGCTTTATTTGTAATGTCTGTTAGGCCTGTTTGCCTCCCAGAATTTAGCCAAAATGTAAATTGATCCGCCTGAAATTTATGGGTGTGTACTCATATTCTAAAGTAGCTTTATTAAAGGGACAAAGCTGCAAAGGCATGTTGAAAATGTGAAAATGCATCAAATAAAATAGTTTCTTTAAAGAAATAATTCCCAACTTGTTTAATGCATTTTGCCTCTGAAGTGCTTAGTATAGAGTATCAAATTTGCTTTATTCCACTTAAAAAATCTTTAAAACTGTTTCTGTCTTCCACTTGCCTGAATGTCAGGGACAGAGTTACTAAATAAAGTTTATGTGTTTAAAAATTTACCCCTATTATCAAGAGGATTTTTATAATGCCATATTATACCTATGCCTTAAGAAGGCTGAATGCAAGAGAAAGAGAAAGCAATAGGTACCCTAAAAATGTTGTATACGACAAAAAATTAATTTGAGGAGTAGAGGAGTTATCTGTTAATTCATTTGACCATAAGACAGTTAAGTATGGAAGGTATTTTTATAAAGTGCAGTGACTGTTTTACACAAACACATTGTAGTGAAGATACTACTGGGTTCAAAAGTAGAAATGAAAGTTGGGAGATTTTCATGTGCTGTCAGAAGTCACATAGCTGATGAGAATTGAAACTAGCTACAGTTCAATCATATTCCTTCAATGAAGTTGTTGGAATCAGGTAAAGAATACACTCACGATGAGGAGCCATGTGTGAAACATTTAAACTTAGCATCAAATGGCTGCTTTTCTACACCATCTTTGAAGTGGACCCTTTTGAAGTACGCTTTTGCTGGTCCCTGGATCACCACTTAAAACCCATAAACGTGAATGTTGCACTGCCTCACTACACTGCTCTTTCACATGCAAATAAGTGCCGTAAATTCGATGTCTCTGAACTGCATTGGATTTATTGTGGTACAAGCCAGGCATTTCCTGCACATGCAGTATATGCTTGGGATGTCAGTGTGTCTGACACGCCTTGGAAGGAACAGGCCTACTGTTCTATCGTACTGCGATTATGTTCTACCTTCACGGCATATCTGCCCTGGGCAGGTGCAGTAGATATGCCTGGGATTGCCTTATATTTGATAGTCTGGGCAAATGTGGCTCTGCTAGTTTAGGAAATCCCAGAAAACATGGAAAGTCTGCACCACATGCAAGGTAAACTTAATGCAGGTAAAACTTTCGAGCAGAAAAGACAGGACTTCTCAAGGGAAACCGTATGTATTTATGTCAAAATAGTAAAAAAGTTGAAATGAGTGGGTTTTTTTAAAGGTGGTGTGACATTATGAAGATCATTAGGCTTAAGAATCACTTACGAGGTTAGTCAGAAACACTACATCTCCCTTGCAGTTACTGGTAAATCTGGTGGTATGACATATAAAGTTTTGGTTTTTATATCTGTTTTTATTTCAGTGAATTTGTGTCCTGGTTGTTGGAAATTGGAGAGATACACAAATCTGAAGAAGGTGTTCATCTTGGCCAGGCTTTATTAGAGAATGGCATTATCCATCATGGTAAATAGAATTAGTTTTAACCTACTTGTTTTCACGGTAATTGTTGTAATTAGACTGGACTTAATTTTGTTTGACAAAAAGATGGTCTTGTTAACGCAAGACAGCTTGTTGAATCTGCATTATATCCTTACAGGTGCCTCATGAGGCCATTGTCCATGCCTAGCAGATTTACTGGGAGAGACTCCATTGATTTAATCAGATTACATCTGTGCTGTTGGGATCACAGCATTGCAAACAGGGACCTAGAGAAACATTGCTATTCTCTTGTAAGCAAAAATAAATTCTGGGGAAACAGAGAACAATAGACTGCTTTTAAGGATTTAAACCTTTTATTAAGGCTAGGCTTTTTAGGGATACATGTTGAACTAAGAATTGTAGAAGAGTGTGTGTCACAGTTGGCGGTTGATGAATGTGCCTACTCATCTGTTCGGTATTGCAAGTGGTGCTGGTGGAATCCGACCTAGAACCAACGGGTTAATCTTGTGAATTTTAAGGCCTTATTTTCACTACATTGTATAGTTACTAAAATTGATATTTTTATGCTGAAGCTTCCAGTCAACTATCTGCGTTTAGCTCATTCCGGAGAGAAGTGTCACTGTGTCACCGTTTAAGGCTGGGCCGGCTCTTAAAATGGGTGGCAGACGCTCTCTGTTAACCCCCTCCCTCCCCCCGGGAGGGGAAAGGATGGAGAAAAGGGAGAGAGACTGACGGGTTGGAAATTAAAACTACTTTAATAAAACAGTAATAATGGAAAACGGTATAATGATATTAATAGTACTAATAATGGAAATAAGAGGA
>NW_009600839.1:0-72046 GCF_000690535.1 Cariama cristata
ACCAAACCATTCTATGATTCTATGATTAACACTCATTTTCCTACCGGCTTTGTGCTCATTACTGTATTTGTTGAAAGGTTGTATGCTGTGAGTTACTGTGGGCAGGGCTGGAAGACAATCATAAAAAATACAGGATGGGAGGTATGGAACCCTGTACCTTTGGAGCCAGATTGTATATAAAGACATGGGAGGCCTGGGGAGTAGGATAGAAAAGCTGATTATCTATGATGATCAATGATCTACTGCACATATCACTATACAAATCATTCTTTCCATCCCTTGTTAGATAGTCCTGTAACATCTCACTTCCTTACTCTCAGAGGAGAGCTCAGCAGATTTTCTCTGAACCTTCACAGGTATTCTGCCTGGATTTGGGGGAGAGAATTTGTGGATTTTTGAACAGGAAACTTTCAGTTGAGAACTAAATCCATGTGCAAATGCTGAAATTTATATTCTGTGGGGAGCTAAATGGATTTCCGAGGTCTGCAAGCTTAGAAGACTGGAAAATTGCCAGAAACCTGGCAAGGTGACATCGTCATCATTCTGCAATTACTATGGTATAACACAGCCTAAGTTTTCTTGAGGGGAAAACAATCCATACCAGCTTGTACAATAAGCCTCTGTCAAGCACTTCCATTTTTTGGAAGGCACAGCGTAGACAGTGCTTTGAACTGGAGTAAGTCACGAGGTTAACAGAGGGCTCCATGGAACTAGAGACCACAGTTGAACAAATTCCAGTGGACCAAGAGCAACCTCTAGTTCAACACTTTGAATTCATAGTTTTCTTTTCCAGTAAGACTTTTAAAGTCCAGGTAGGACTTTAAAAATATATAATAATACCACACATGTTTATGCGTACATAGGCACAAACGTGGAGTCTGAAAGAAGGGAAACCTAGCAGACAGAATCTAAACTTCTTTTCTTGGCGGATGTAGGGATTTCACTTTTAAGATAACTGTAACATTCCTTAGCTAATATGGGATGGTGAATTTAAAAGTTGATGCCTTGAAGGCTTGATACTCTGACATTCAAAATTTGTTTTATATGGTGAAAAAGATATTGTGCCAATGGGTTGATTTTCTACTTTTTTCTGCTTATTAATACAAAAAAAAGGAGCTTTTGTATTTTTAAAAAAATCCTTAATTTAACTTCCTGGGAAAAATGTATGAGAACTAGACTAGATTGTTGATACTTGTTTGTAATAAAAAATGTACTGATGTCCTTGCTACATGCCATATAAAAGGTATCAAGATCAGGAAAATTCCTCATATTTTCCACTAAGTAAAGGAGATTTTGGTTATAGGTCATACAGAGAAGAACTATGCCCTCATCAATTCACTTCTTCCTTTTACATACGCTGTACAAGAAATCCTGAACTGGTAGGAATACAGGTAGGAATGCTGATTATTTGGCTGATGATTAACTGTCATACTAACAAAGGAAAATCTAAAAACATTTCATGAAAGCTCTAACAAATTCTTGAAGAAGTGCACGCACACAGAACTACATGAAACAAACATCTTTCATAAGGTTCGGAAAATCTCCTTTCAGTAGTTACCTAACTGCAGGAAGAACATGAACTGAGGAATTCAACCACTTACCTCTGTTTCCCAAAAAATTACAAAAAGCTTTGAAACTGGTCAAAACTTTGAAACTAACATGTATCCTTCATGCATCCTTGGTAGAAGTGGTTATAAAATATTGTCTACAACTTGCTAACACACAACACTTCATATATCAGTGTAAAAGGTGACTCTCCTGGTGCATGAAAGTTGTTCAGTGCAGGAGAAGATAGACCCACAGACCTTGTGAACTCCAACCCTTTCTTCCTCTGCCAGTATTTTCTGCATTAAAGTGCCGCACTATGAAATCACATTTGGCAGTTTTCCTTGAAATGCCAGTACTTGGGAGTCAAGTGGATACAAGAGAATCTCTTCTACTTTTTAAACAAGTATTACCCTCCTTAAAAAGTGACTGAGGTGAACCATGCAGTTAAGAAAGCAGAATATACATTAAAATAAACAAATAAATAACTTTTTTGTTCTCGCCATTAAAAATACTGACTTCTGAATATCTGCTACAAAGGATAGGATAAAGCAGTCTTTGCTCAGATGTGAGAGGGAACAGCTCCTCCTTAGGTGTTTCACACACTGTTAGTGCAGGAGGGCAATGCAAAAGGACTCTCTCATGCCCAATAAATATAAAAAAGCATGCTCAGACACTAGCCCAGGATTTGTCACAGGAGTTATTATGAGAAACAGCAGACAGAAAACACATTCTAAGAAAACCCAACAAGGATTTTCAACACTGCTCTCTCCCTGAGGGTTCCAGTATTAAAATAGGCTTGCATAAGGGGATGGGAAATGGGAAGAAAAAGGCTCCTGGGGTTACTATGTAATGACTTTTAGATTCATATGAATGATTGATATAATGGATTGAAACTGAGAAGATACTCCTTGCATGGCAGTATTAGTTCATCTCATATTCAACAGAGAGCAGTGGGAATATTTACTAAAACACAAAAAGACAAGGTGACTTTCTGTTCGGGAAATGAAAAAATGAAATTGAAAATGAAAATAGAGAAACATGGGAAAACTTAATGGAAACTTTGCTATGGCTTTGCCGAAATTGCAACTTTCATCAAATCCTGACATATTTGTGAAAACCACGAAATATACATCTAGATACAGTAGAATCAATGAGAGAAATTCATCACTCTGTACTGTTCAAAGCACCATGCTGCAAGGTATGTATTCATACACCATGACAGTACAACAAATTTTGTAAATCAAATAGTTATATTCTAGCAGATTAGAGTCAAACATGTTGCCTCACATCTTTAATGCCCACTGAGTTGGCTTAGAGATAATTATTTATAAAACTTTGTGTGTGTTGAGCATTCAATGTGTAAAAATAGATACACTAACTGGAAACAATTCTCCTTTCCATTCTGTTCAATTATTTTGGTTTACATTTGCTATGTTCCAAATGGTCAACATCTTTTTTTCATTAATTAATTAAATTGGTCTTTTCTGTTCTAGCTAAACAAAGTCTAAAAACTTTCCATTGTTGCTGTTGCTGTGTTTCCAAAACATCCTGTGGTATGTCCGATTCACTATATATTTGGCTATTTTTCATGTGCTTGCTTTGAATGTTCAATCTGCATATCATGCAATGTTCTTTCTGGCATCAAATATCTGAATTTACTTCCTAGCCTCTCTGTTATTGGTTCGTGGCATACTAATTTGATCATGATATGAATATAAATATTAAATGTGTATATTACACATACCAAATTTATCTTGCAGAGAAGTCTGGGGTAAATATGTTTCAGAAACATTTACTTTAATAACCAATTTGATTTTTAAACTATATTTCTTTGGCTTTGTTTGTGCCTATTTTGTGTACATGTTCCATAAAAATTTTTGCAAATGATCTTCCATAAATGAGTAGTTAGAACTGCTAATTTTGATCATATGCTCTAATAGTTGCCAGAAATATAGTTCATAATTCATATTCCATCATTAATCTCCCCCTTCAATTTACCATTCTTGCTGTTCTAGTTCATGATCCTCTAAGATATTTGCCACTTATTTTTACTACAATGAAGTGCCTCATGCCCTAAACGAGACTAGAGTAGTGAGGCTAAGGAGATGAACCAATGTCTGCAGAAACAGGTCTTGCATTGCTGCAGAAATTATCCAGTCAGAAAACAAAGCAGTGGAAAATGTAAATAATCATTTCATACCATTTGTGAACCATCTGCAGGTCAACAGTTATTCCCTGAAGGAGTTAATGTATATTTCCAGACAAGAAATATGAGAGATACATATGTTCTGCTAGTACAATTCACATTGGGGGAAATTCAGCAGCAAGCAATAAGACAGAATCACGTAGGCATTTTGCAGGCTGATTTTTAGCTCTTCAAATCAGGTTTAAATTAGACATAGGTAGTTCATGTATTTTACACCTAGGAGCAGAATTCACATAAACCAAGTAAAAAGTTAAATTAATCAATTAATCTGTCACAATGTTTTTCCGTTCTTCTATGTAGCACATACACAATCTTTTTACAAAGAAAGTTGACATTCAGTCCAGAAAATGGGAATGCTTTGTCATATACTTCTGATAGTGTTTACTGAAGCGTGCTTGTTTTGTTATGGGAAGTAATTTATTACCTGTGTGCATTTCAGGGCATTTTCTTTGCAACAAATTGCAGACGTAAAAAAACCATGATGTTTTAAGACCACAGACAAATACAGAATTTTTCAGAAACTGAATGTAACACTTCTAAGATCACTTTCAACAGAAGATACATTGATTAGACACAAAAGGAATGAAAAATAACTCTAAAATATTAATAGAGCTGTAGCTAACTTTCATAACAAAGGTTAGGGATTTCAGGTTTTCATTGATAAGTTGTGTCTTACATAAAACTGCCTGTCTAGAATAGTTTGCCTCTTTTTTTCGGGAGAGTGGACCATTGGAATTCATATTGCTCAGTACATCACTGTCTTGTTTTCATAAGCCATACAAACTGAAGGAAGTGACTACGAATATTGGCGTTGGAACATTGTAAGTCTAAAACTGTTCGTAATAGGCACAGACGTTCTCGGCGAAATTTCAGATTTCTTCTCTATATGAAATCTTATTTAGATTACTTGAAAATATATGTTGCAAGCTCTTACTTCATCTGGAAAATGGTACTTCTCTCCAACACTCCATTAACACACAACTGAAGAAAATAAACCAAAAAGAACAGGTGAAAAGTCCATGGAAGTTAAATATTAAAGATAAAAATGACATTTCTAATACAAAGGATAGTTTCCCTGAGGAGATGTTGCAAAAGTGAAGGTCAATTTTTGAAAAGCACTTTAAAGAACATTTCGTTTTGAAGAGGACTGTCAGAATGCAAATGTAGTGATAATGCAGATAGTGTACATCCAAGGTGCTTTTCTGCCAACAAAGGGGGATGTTTATGATTTATCACACAAAATAATAGTCACCTGTCTGAACAGAAATTGGGTTTATTTTTTTATTTTTTTGGTTCTTTTTAATAATGTCCTCTAGGCAACCTCGGAACAATAATATGCATTGCAACGTTCAATGGCAAGCCAGTGAATTCGCTGTTCAAGGGAAGCACTTTAGTTTAATAAAAAAACCTCAGAACAACCTGGAATAGTATGCCCTGCTGTATTGCAAAGCACAGTGTCACTTTTCCTAGAGGACAAAGTAAGTCCTGCACTAATATTCTTGGGAAAGAAAAAGACAATTAGAGAAAATGAAAAATCATCCATTCTTTGCAATGAAAACTTAGCAGGTTTTAGACAGTATTTTAATGCAGTTCCTAGAAGCAGTCCATGCACATTCTTTATTTTTGATAATACATGATACATATGCCTTTCCAGAAAACATTATTGTATTTTGCACACTGAGCTCTGACGACTGATATGCAGCAGTGCTCATATCCTTCCCCAGCCTTCCATGAAGGCAGAAGAAGGAAGTAAGTAGAAGAAATATGAAGGAAGCAAGAAGAGGAGAATTAATGAGAAATGATCTCCAAAATGAAAACTGGAATAAGGGTTCTTAGACCCATATTTTCGAATGAATATACCAAAACATGTATATTCAGTCTGAATCCCATTCGCTTATTCCAAGAACAGAACTGTTTTCTGATATAACATTTTCAGTTTTAGTGATGGAAAAGAGATCTGATACTTAGACCTGGAGAGTGTTCTAATTGGAGGTATTTGAGTAAGACAAGGAGCCTTTAGATCATCAGATTTTTTGATTACGGTCTATTTGTGTTTCTGTCTACAGTGTTTAACCATTCTTTCACTAGCTGGACCCAATCACTTGCATGCATAGAGAGAAAATACAGAAAAAAAAATGCATTAGCGGATGAGTATGTAAGGTCCTCAATCTTCAGGACTGTAACAACTGCATGCCAAAACTTTCCTGGAGCTGAGATACACAAAACCAATCCATCCTCAACATGAGCTGAGGACAGGCATAGCTTGGAGAGGTTCACTGGAGAAGGGAACAGTTCCGTAAATGACTGACCACTCCACTGCATTGATAAGGCTACTCGCTGCAATGACTGGACACATCAGGTACAAATCAGGCTGACTTCCACAACTGCAATTACCCAGCATTTGGTGGCAGCATGTCCCAGACACTAATTACATGAAACAGCTCTACAAGAGCCATGCTTGACCTGCTCACCAGCCACAAGCATCGTGTGAGCTCTTCATTGCTACACACTTAGTGCCATGGTCTAGTTGACGTGGTGGTGGTAGGACAAAGGTTGGACTCAGTGATCCCAGAGGTCTCTTCCAACCAAATTGATTCTGTGGTTCTGTGAAAACTCTTTTAGCCCAAAGTGCTTGAAGGCATAACACAAGCAGTGGGTGGGAGAACAGAAGTAGTAAAGCTCTTCCTTCTTTGTTCTTCTAGATCATGCTCCTGTCTCAAAAACTCAGACTTGATACTCAGAGGATACACCTGTCCCTCCCCTGGACTATGCAGGAGTATAGCCATACCAGAGCAGCACTTCACCACAGTTCAACTGGCGATGCTGCAAAGCATGGAATTAATTGGGGGTAATACCATACTAACAGCCTTACGTGGCCTCTGGGACCCAAGGTAATAATATTGCAGTTTTACATGGTGTAAAGCAGATCTATCTTTCCTTTCCTGAGCTGAACAATCAGAATGTAAAGATAGCCTCAAACCTTTACTGACTAAAAAGTAGTGAATTAAGTTGACATTAACTTCAATGACAAACTGGTAAAGAAACTAAAAGTGCTTACTGTGAACTGTAATCTTCTCTTGTATGTATTCAGATTTGTTTTGGCAGCTGTTTTAATGGAGAAGCACTACATTATTTACCATACCACAACACTCCTATTTCATTCAATAAAATTGTAAAACACTAATACGTAAAAACATGAATCTTCCTAGATCGGCTCTTCCAGAAACTTAGGTACAGTTTGCCAAGGAAAAATAAATTAGCAACATACGAAACTGCAATATTTCAATAATACAGTAGAAGTGAATGAATAATTGTGATACATTTTACACTTAATTAATTAATGTTGTCTTAAAGCTAAATGCTAAATCATAACAAACAGGAAAATTTTAAAAAAATTATTCCCACTAACAACCTGAAATATTATTTTAATTTTTCAATGAGATCCTACCTCTAGTGACATAATTTTCAAATCCTGCTGGAAAATATTTTCAGTAAAATCACATTTAAAAATATTTTCCATAGAAATCCATTCTGAAAATACTTCTTAAATGGAACTGTAAAAATCAATCAAAATTTATGTCTCACAGTCTACATTTACAGGTTCTGTATTGAAGTCATGGGCTGTGCAGAAGAAGTTATTAATTAACTTTACTTTAACATGTAGTTCATGAATAAGGGATGCGCTGCCTGCAAAGCACTGATAGAGATGGCTAATTGGGGAAAGATGCCATTTATATAAATGGAATTATTTGTTATACAACGTTCTATAAAATTTCTGCACAGAGAAAGAGAAGGAAGGGAAATATAGGTTTACAGTGAAATTTTGCTACAAAGATATTCTGTTAAAATACTGTAACAAATGTTGCTTTTTGAAGAATTAAGGCTAAATCTTACTTTCCTTATTCATAAAAACAGTTATAACAGAGTTCATGGGAATTTTAGCATTGGCTTCGCTGAAAATACAGGCTGTGACATTTCAGTTATTCTTAGAAACAATAAGTGTCATTTAATTCTGTATTACTGTAATCAGTGCTCTCATTGTTAAAGGACCAGTGAGTGGAGAAAATAAAATCCTGAGAGTTTTAACGCATTAAAACCATATTATCTGAAATAAAAAATAAACAAAAAGCCATTTGAACCTTCTCTTACTATATGTCAGGAAGATTTCCATGGTGAACCAGTGTTCACAATAATTTCTATACTGTTCAATACATACAGATAAAAGAAGTGTACACAATCTTTTTGCTTTCATGAAATGTAAATTTGGAACTGTCTTTGTAAAAAAGATATTTGATCACCCACACTGTTTGTCTTCAGCAGATGCTTTTGTATCCAAGCCTGCTCCCATGGAAATCAACAGAAATTTGCCAGTGACTCAAATGAAGACGATCCAGGTTGTCACTGCATAAGTGTATGTAATGGATTATTTCATTTTAATATCTGTTAAAGTTTTCTTTATGGACTTTTTGTATAATGCTGAATGCTTGGAATTGTCCTTCTTTTGTACATACAGAAATTACAATTATTCAAAGGATGTGGGTATCTTTAGAAAAGTGATTATTTCAATTTCAATGCTATTTAAATGTCTGATTTAGGAAATGATCTTTTCTCCATAATTCATGATTTCAATAACCGGTGTTTAGATAGATGACATTAAACTTGAGTCATGTGATTAACTAGTGCAAATGGAATGGTTATCCAAAAAACCACCTCTTAGATATACTTGTTACATTTTCTCTCACTTCTGCAATACTCTTTGAGGATAAGCACAGGAACAAAGTGGCTTTACGGAAGTGTGACTTTTAAAAAAAGCAAACCAGCAACTCTCTAAAGCTCTTGTTGGCCAGACATTTTTTACTTAAATCAAGAACCTGTCTAGGGGTAATCTTAATGATATGCATTTTCAGTACATGACTCTGTACCATTATTCATGTTTTCAAATTAAAACTAAAATTACCAGGAAAGTAAGGGTTTACATTTTTTTATTTGCTTTTATTTAAAATTTTTTATCATAAACAGCACAGCAACAATTTTGCTGAAATCAGCCTTATAACCCTTGCTAGCTAATAAGTCTGCCAATAAATAAACACTGAAGAGCTTAAAATTGATAAAACTTGGTTTATATGCTGTCCATTGAATATTTTGTGAGTTGTGTTCTTTGAATTGATATCCATGCCTTAGAGTATAAAAAGGGTAGCAAATGGCGCATTTATCCAAGTAACGTACAGCTCATTCTACACTTTTTAACATCTGTGTGTCCTCTTGATGACTTCAGCCTTTCTAAGACTAACAAGTGAATTTAGGATTTATAGTTGAGAAACAGCATGGCTGCTTCTGCTGTCAGTCTTTATTCATTACTCCAATAATAGGAGGTGTAATAAACAACATAGATTTACAACTGTACATTTTAATTATTGTTTCTGAAGGTTTACATAATCAGGAGAGGTGATCACTGCTCATTCTTATTTGGAATTTTCTCTTTTGGTGCCAGACATTACTGAGTTATTCAGTAAGCAGACAGCTTTGCTCTTTTCATCAGTGATTCATGAAAGAGTTGACAGTTGGTGTGTTAAGGCAATCTGAGCTTCAGTCTAACAATCTGATTTGTTGGCTCAGTAGATTTAGTGTGTCTTGATTTTCTTGATAAATTCCATGCAAAACCCAGTACCAGCTGCCCTGACAACATCTTTATCTACATGAATGAGTTCATATTAGTCCAGATGCAAAAAGAAAGAGACATAAAACTGAGAATTTTGTAATGAAAAGTTAAAAGTTTGCACAGGTTTCACAGGCTGAATTTTTTAATCTACAGATAAACTATAGTTAAATTTAGAAGTGCTATTTTGCTTTTGAACAGCCTTTGTTAATTTTAAACAAAGATATTTAATAATTGTATCTTGTTAACGTGTTACATACAAGAGGAAATGGAAGGTCCTTGCTTACTATACATAGGCACTGTGACTGTAATTGCAAAAGACTGAAAAGAGATAATTTAATGATAAACTATTAAAAAAAAAACCAGGACAAAAATACGGTTTATACAACACGTACAAAATAACTGTTGTGTAGAAAGTAGCTTGATTTCCCAGGATGAACAGTATATCAGATTATTGCCCTAAAAAAATATTTTCACTTTTGCAGCTAGTCCCTAGATTGTTAGGCAAGTTTAAAATCTGAATCTCCTGTTTACTTGCTGAAAGTTCATGCTTTCCTGTATTTCCATTGAATAAGATAATTGCATTTCTTCCTACAGTTTATAAAGAATAGTAATATACTTTACGGTAATTGCAAATCTTTGAGCTCTTTTGTCCATATAATCTTGCCTGTGTTTTGTATTTGTGACTGAACTAACTGAGGAAGTTTGTTAAATGGATTTCAATAATGACAACTGGAGAAATCTTTCAATGTTAGACATACCCACTCTAAGAGTTCTGCATCCTTTTAACACAAAGCAGAGAGCAGAGCGTTCTTCTCTTGCAGACTTCATGAACAGCATCACTGGGGTGGTGAGACAAGTGTCTATTCCTCTCCAGTTCAATACAGATATTGCAGACAGCCTTGAGAAGCATGCAGGTGTATACTGGGAAGACTGGTGTACAACAGCGTGTTCTAACAGTTTGAGGCAAATCTTCATTACGTTTGATGGGTTTCCTTGGACATTTGAGTTTAATGATAATGTGCACTGGAATTTCTGTGAAAAAAATGCCTCAGAGCTCTTGAATCGAAAAAGACTCCTGAAGACAAGATATTGTGCATAGTATTTTTTAATAACCTATGCTTCTCAGGCTGTCTGGTTCTTATTAATCTGTCTGATCATCAGGAGTTAATTTTGAAGCTTTAACAGAGAAAGCAACAAGAAGCGTAACTGCGGTGCATCTTCTCTGAGGCATCCTAAATCTCAGAAGGATTTTACTCCTTTTCTTAGAGTACACTGAAGTACAACATTCAAAGATAACAACCAGGGATAAGCAAATTCAAAGAAACCAACTTATTCAGCAGTTGTCTGGAGATACAGAATGTAGAGCCACCAGACTGACTTGGTTATTTCAGATAGTGAGGGAAGTGCAGCTGGATCCCAGAGAATTAGGCTATGTTCCCATCTGGCAGGAAGTATGGGAATTTTGGAAACTGCAAAGTTTGAATGGATATCAAAAACTAAGGAAGCTAAAGTCACAGTTTGAAGGGTTAAATGCCTGAGCAACTACAGTTCTGATTTGATTATGGACACTGAAAATTCTCCATGGCTCATAGCCTAGCAAGGATTCCTCTGCTTTCAGAGCACTAGGAAATATATCAGCAAGAAGGAGGACATACATCAGTAGGAATGTTAAGACAGATGGGATAAAGAGATTTAAAGACGCTAACAAAAATCAGGTACTCAGCTACTTCCCAGAGAAAAAGAAATTTGAAGCACCATACTAAGTTGTATATTTCACACGTAAGCAGCGAAGACTTTCTTGGTGCTGGTCCTCTTTTACGACTTGCCCTTAGTATCAGTGATCTCTGGCAATATGAGGACACACTTAGGATGGTTTTTAGGAAGAAAGTCAAACTGAACCAATAAGTACTGATAGGAAAGAATACTCCAGTCATCAAAAAGACATATAGCTGCCACCAAGCCAAATACATTTAGCATGCTTCCTCTGTGCAGATTTTAGGCCATCATAGGACATACGGATTTTGAGTCTCAAGATTTTAACTCCATCATGACATAGCAACAGCATTTTAACTCTAAGCAGATAGTTGTTATTTTAGCAGTGACAGGGTAAGGGGCAACGGGAACAAACTGAAACTCAGGAAGTTCCATGTTAACGGGAGGAAGAATTTCTGTGCTGTGAGGGTGGCAGAGCCCTGGCACAGGCTGCCCAGAGAGGGTGTGGGGTCTCCTTCTCTGGAGATATTCAAAACCTGCCTGGATGCCTTCCTGTGCAACCTGGTGTGGGTGACCCTGCTCTGGCAGGGGGCTTGGACTGGGTGATCTCCAGAGGGCCCTTCCAACCCCCACCATTCTATAATTCTGTAAATAATGTCAATGAAGAAGATAAATTGTTATAAAAATTACTTAATATTTAATCAGAAAAAACCTTGAAACTAAAATCCCAGAAGCTAAGACAGCACAAAATTTTTTGAGGGTGTGATGTTCTAAGGCATGAATCAGAACTGCAGAATTAAAGTTTATTGTTGCAAAAGCAGGCTTGGAGATCTTAGGGTACAACATACTCTTGGATATTAAGGTTGCACACATACCCTGCATATACTCTTCTTCCTTCATCCAAGAACAGGTTTCAGCCCTAAGAAAAATAAATAAAACACTCCAAATCTGCTACAGAATGCATAGGTGTGCCACGAACAGAATGAGGCCAACACCTGAGGGAAAGCAGGTATATCCACTATTCCTTAGGGAGCATATCAAGATAGATAGCATTCTGTCACACTGAAAGTAAGTGGAGATTCTTTTCTATCAAAAGACTTCATCATATTTAGGATACGGTTTACATTATGGAAGAAGTTCTGGCAATAACCATGAAGAAAATTCATTTTATTCATCTTGATTACTGTCAGGGATTTTTCCATTATGTAAACAATAGCTCATAGGTATTCGGGCATCTAAAGATTTGAAACAACTTTGAGAGCAGACAGCAACTGACTTTGCTGAATGCAAACTCGTCATATAAACCTCTTGATAGTTATTATTCTAAGAAGCACATCGCCTCTGTCTTTGCCTGCATAGACTACAAAGTGCGTAAAAAGTACTGAAAGAGCCTGAGAAGTTGCTGGGGGTGGAATGCAAATTTATTCAGACCTTTTTGAATCAGCACTTGGGCTAATCCTAGCGATGTGCTTGTTATTCTAAACTGTTGCAAATGTCCTCTTAAGACAGTAATAAGAATTTAACTTCTAATTTAGATAGCATTACACACATTAAAATATCACACAAAATTAGCAATAGTCTACATAACCTATGCAATTTCAACTATGTTCAAATTAAACCAGGTGTGGCTTGCTAAAAAGAATATTTAAGTACTTGCTTTCAGTGAGAAACTGTGCTTTCTTAGTTTGCACATCATATATATGTCCAGTTTTTAGTATTTGGTCTGAAAAAGCAGAAGAATCAATTCATAACACAAAAAAGGCGATTTCATCCCCAAGTAAATTTTTCCAACAACACGTAATATTGGGACGACAGCACTCTAACACTTGACTAATAATTAGTCATCATGTCTTAGCAGAACATAATATAACAAAATCTAGTTGTCTAAGATTCTGCCTTATCTTTTTTTTTTTTAATATCATGTACTTCAGATTGCCTCTTTACATCAGATATTACTGTTTGGTTTTTTTTTTTCCTTCCAGATGCTTAGAGGTTAGGAAAAGATTTTACTTCTTTTATTCCTCTCCTGGGGAAAGAATCTACCAGCTTGTTAGTTTCCTCAGTACTCCCGATATAACAAAAAGTGGCATAAATGGAAGGCCTCATTTTCTTTTTTTAACTCTACTCCAAAGATGTCATGAGCACCTGCAACTTCTGTTAATTTCCTTGGGTACTGCAGGTGTTCAGCAGCTCTAAGGCTTGAACGTACTGGCACCAAACAAATGTGAGAAGCTCATACTGGATCTGTGGAGCTAATAAGGACTGTGAGTCCTAAAATAGACAGCAGTGAACCTACACCACCAAAAAAAGAGTACTTCTTCCAAGTGAACATATCAAGAAAGATGTGACTTGTTAGAAAGATACCTTACTTCTCTTTTCTTGAATGGCCATGTTCACAAGGTCTCATTATATTTTGCAGACTGAAACAGAATAAGATTTGTTCCTACTGACATCTGAATCTCAGTCTGATTCCCATGGCTATTACTGTCACTATACAATTAAACAAATATATTTTCTGTTATTGTCATCTTCTGCCCACCAAAGTTGCATTCTCCCCTTTTCTTCTTTTATGCTGTATTTTATTATTTATTTATTGTCCTTTTTTCTGTGCACTGGTAGTTAATTATGTTTTATATATACTGGAAAATTCTAATAAAAGCACTAGGACTTAGAATAGAAACTTTTCTCTTTTTTAATTGATGGAAAATCTGCAAGTTTAATTAGGCAACCCATTGAGATAAATGCATCAACAATCCCACTCATGAATGCAGTACAGCCAACGAGAAACTGCCTAGCAAGTTTCAATTCACTTGGGTACCACAGTATTTATACCCAACACATTTGGGCCAGATAATAGCTTTCTGATACAACCCAAGGATTACAGAGTGAACCCCAGCAGGGCAGCTGATTCTTAAGCACTGGGAAATCTCCCACCGGATTAAAGCACACACATTTTTTCCTTTCAGAGTGACAGGCAAAGAAGTGCACGCCAGGAACATGCCAGAAGGAAGAAGGGGTTAATACAAAACTGCTTTTTTGCAGGTAGTTGCTATCTAGGCTTTTCTAGGTTGCTCTATAAATAAGCTGGTCCTGATGACCTGGAGAACAGGGAATTTTAGTCTATGAACCTCTTGTTTACAGTGCAGGTTATTTTTTTGTTTATACTATGCACTATCTGAATCCAGAAAAGAAAAAGGCGAGTCTAATCTGCGACTGCTGATGCCAGCCACTGGTAAAAACTGAGAAGATATGATCTTGTGATTAGAAATATCGAGAGAAGGGGTGTTGATATATAGTATAATGCCTTAAAAAGAAAAAATGTAAAAATTATTTTAAAATAATAACATAATATGGGTCATAACTTTCATAATAAAGCCAGAAGTTCAACATTGTTTAATAACTGACATAGGGAAGCAACAGTATTTATAAAGGAGATATTTATTTCTCATTAAAGGAGATATTTATTTCTCATGATTCAAAGAGGCATTGCACCTTTTACTTTTTGCAGCTGAAAAGCAGTGTACTTGAGGAATCAATTAAAAATAACAGAATAAAAGTGCAGCATCAGTTCAGAGCTTTCAACCTATCTGCAATTGCTTCCACTTAAACACATGACTGTTTCTTCAGAGCCATAACTGCATAGCATCTGGGGGATTTCACAGGATCAAATAACTTCACAAGTCCAGACCAGGCAATGTTGTCCTGTAAAATGATATATGATTGAAGTACATAAAAATGTGTTTGACTTAAATGCTAAGATATAGTAATAGGTCCACATTTTGAAATACAAAATAAATTTTTAAAAAAATATCCTTAATGCAAAGCAGAAAAAACACTTATCTGACAAGACTATAACAGAAAGTTTGTTGTGAAAAAAAGGACACCCAAACCAGGATGTATTTTAAAGTCATTAAATTATTTCTGGCACTCCCAAGTGACAGCTAACCACCTCCTTCATAAATAAAGCTTTTTTTTGTTGAACTAGAGCAAAGAAATTAAGGATCAAGTCCTACTCATTTTATGCAGCACATTCTACTACTGAAGCTAATTAAGTGACTTTTCAAATTAATCAGGCTAGCCGGATCTGGTCTCCATGTTGCATATGGCTTTTATAATTTCTATTTTTTCTTCCTAAACACATTTTGTGAATCAACCAGTACAAGATTAAATCAATTACATTTAGAAAAGGTAAATTAGTGCTAAATGCGGCAAGTCTGATGTCCCGTCTCGGAAAACAGATACAGATATCCATGTGATTTATAACTGCTTGGCATTTGGGAAAATACCTCATTATTTAAATATTTCAAATTGCCTCTCTGTAAAAATACCAGTTAGAACAAAAGCACACATTTACTACAACTCAGTTGTTCCAAGTGCACTGTGGCAGAGAATAAAGTGAATTTTTACTTATGATAAAATGGAGCTGTTAAAATGAAAGGTTTATGGTGGAAAAACAGAGCTATTCACATGAATGGGTTTAAACTTTATTTTAAAATTTTATTTTGACTATGGCCCAGAGCAGAAGCTGGAAGATGCTGCCATTTCCTCCTAGCAAATTACTGTTTGTCCGAAAAATGCGTACTGGTGCAGAGAAAGTATGACTGCTGCTTCTGAGTTAATCAGGCCAAGCTCAAAATTAGTGTTAGAAGAAACACTGTAATATAAATCATTATGGAGTAAACGTAGTAGCATTTGCTTCTTATATCCCAGGTCTATACTTGTAAAATAGATCCAGGCTGTATGTTAGTCAAATGTACCTCAGTTGACCCATAGAGTTGGAAAAAGTGCACCCTCTCTCATCATTGATCTTCATTAAGAAACAATAAAGGAAAGCATAAACACTTTGGATCTAATTCAAAATTTCTTGAATTATATGTTCTAAAACATATTCATTGGAAGCTCTAGCAAGTACAGCACAACATTCGTTTAGCATTTCCAATATTCTTTTTAATTATTAAATATCTCAATGTGTTGTATAAAATGAGATTTGTTGTAGATTTAATTAATTTTTTACTGTCTATTGACTAGTAATAACCATACAATTAAAAGGACATAAACTTTACTGTTGCTGCTTTGCTGAAAATAAAAACATCTGCTGGGCATATGTTTATACTAAGTGGAATGAATGCTTATACTTTTGCAAATATGATGAGAATAATAATTCTGCAACAGAGACTTTCGGTCTGCACAGTAATAAATTGGTTGAAATAGTCCCATTTCACTGATGTAGCCTTTAGGTATCATAAAATATAATGCAAAAATACCTGCTCCTTGAGGTAGCAAAGACGATCCAGAAGTATCAAAACTTCTATGCAAGGAGCCAGAACAACCTTTAACTGAAAGAAAGATTAGACAGTATAACGACTTGGGGAAAGAGAGACAATACACTTCCAAGTGGCTACACTTCCACAGAACAATTCCAGGAAGGTCAATCATTTTCTAGGGGTTCTGTTGTACAAATGTCGCCTTGCCAATTATCCCTGTGGGATGGACATCTTCAAAACAGATCATATTAAAGATCAAAAATATATGGAATGCCTTAAAGCCAGGAAACTATGTTATTTAGTTGGTTTTGAGACATTGTCCAACAAGAAAATTATATTATATGAAGCAGAACAATTTTAAAGAGGGAAATAATGAATTTTAATAAAAAGAATTTTTATGAAATAACTGCATGGAGACCAGTCTAGGTTTAAAAGGAGACTGACATTTCATTTTCCAGGGTAATAGTCCCTCTTGAAAAAGAATCTTCCATGTGTTCGCTTTATTATTTTACTGACACCTAATATAGTTTTGGAATAGGATATGGTCCAAAGTTGGGAAGGGGGAGTTGCTTTGTTTTTGAGATTGCATACCACAGAGTAAGACAGTCCACCTCCACATAAAACTTAACAGGGCTTTGTTCTAGACTAGCACATATATACAAGGTAATAGTATTAATCCTATAACTTTTACCATATTAAATGCTTCAAGCTCATTCATTCTGTGCTTGTATTTTTCATAGTAATCCATTATACAGCTGTCTGGGAGCTGCAAGGGATTGAAAAAAAAAAAAGATATCAGAGTTATTCTAGTTACTTTTTCAAGAGAACTTTAAAATGAAATATTTTTTCCCTAGTTTAAAGTCACACTACAAAATTAAATCCGTGTTTTGTTTTTGAAATTAGCACTTTCCTAAGGTTTATAATAATCTTCCAATAGCAGTTTCTCAGTTCTCATTTACAGTAACTGTTCTTCCAACAGCATTTTGCACTGACATGAAATACTGAGATACATTCATTATTCAGAAAGCGCTAGCCATTCTTAAATGAGTATTACACAGTAAAGTGGAGATAACATTCTCATTTCCTTTCCCATATATCTTATCCCCGTCTCACCCCGTCCCCAAGAGATTTATTTAAATAGCTGAGGAGTGGATTCTGGTGTGAGAGAAACATGCTTCAGTCAGGACTCCTGGATGGTATTTCACATTACAAAACCTACTATCAGATTCTGGAGATAATACTTTGTTTCTCTGTACCTCAAGTTACCAGTTTTTAAAATAAAACTTTCTCTATTTATTTTGAACTACTACATGTTCCCCTTTTCTTTTCCCAATCACCTGACGCAACATTGCCAGCACTGCCACTGTGACTGTAAATGCTGCGATTTGGGGCTGAATTGGATACAAAGGCAGCGCAAGAACTTGACTGAGCCCGTTACCCTTTTCCTTTTCAGCCATTAGTGGCCAGTGCACCACAGCAGGTAGCTACAGCTATGACCATAACTGCTCTTCACAAAGCATGTTCTCTACAGGGCAGCCAGACCACAACACTCTCCAATTTTTAAAGGTCATGATGCCTCTACTCTGTCCACAGGCCTGGACATCAAACAAGAGGGTTGAGCTGGCCACTTAAGGAACCTGTCAGAGGAGTGGGAAGCAGGTTTGCAATTCTGTTGGTGATGGAGGCTGCTGGAAAGAGCAGAGCTGAAAGAGCCTTGTGTACTTCATCAGTATTGGGCATCTCCAGTATGGCTCCTGTGTCGTGGCTATGGAAAGAGCTAGTCCACAGCTTAGCAGAAAAGTAATGGTACTGATAGACGTGTAGACGTGGCACTTCGGGATGGACTTGGCAGTGTTAGGTTAATGGTTGGCCTCGATGATCTTAAAAGTCTTTTCCAACCTAAATGATTCTATCATTCTGTCATTCTATGACAAAAGACTAGGAAAGCTGAAGTGTTTAATACACTTCTGCACACTTTTATTAGAAGAGTCATCTGAGAGCATGTGGCTAATCCAGTTGCAAAGAAGTAAAATCTCAGTCTAAAAATAGGGAAACAAACTAGAGAACATTTCCACAAATTATAAGTTTTCAGATCAGGTATGTATTATGAACTTCACGCTAGGACAGCCAAGAAGGGAATGAAGTGACCTCAGAACTGTTACTCATTGTCACTGAGAAGTTCTCAAAGATGGTATGTCAGATGGCTAGTAGAAGTATGTCCTTTATTATAGAGCAGTCAGTTCAAATTTAATGCACTGAAAAAAATGGAACAAATAAAGAATTTAAAAACACTGAAAGATAAGCAGATGAGTAATAGTCAACATGAATTCGTCAAGAACAAATCACAAGTCAGTCTACTTTGCTTGTAAGAAGGGTGAAAGGATTCATGACAGCGAAAAACAACTGGCTGTCATATATTTTGATTTCAGCAAGATTTTTGACACCATTTCACATAACAATGTCATAAGCCAATTTAAGAAGCAAGGTTTAGATTAAAGCATTACAAAGTGAGTGAGAACAGTTTGAATGACCATAACCAGAGAGTAGTTATTGCTGAGTCTTTCAACAACTGAAAAGGCCTGCTGACTGGAGGTCCATTACAAAATGCAATGTTTTCATTAAGAACTCAGACAAGAGAACAGAAACCACATTAACTAAGTCTGCAAATGTGCAACAGGAAGGCGTTGCTAGAGTTTAAAATAATTTTCAGAAATTTGGAGAAGAAGTTTGAAATCCTGTACAGAAAAGCAGAAGGGACTACACTCAGGCAGAAACAATCAGCTCTTCAGGATGGGGAACACCAAATGACAGTTTGGGAGATATGGCAGATCACAAGCTGAGCGAGTCACAGTTGTGCTACTGCAAAAAAAAAAAGCAATCACCACTCTGTGACATGTATGGGAGAGCCGCCTGCAAAGCGCAGGAAGTAATCCTTCAGCTCTGCTTGGCAGTGGCAAAGCTCTAGCTGGAATACTGCATCCATTTGGGGGGCATCGGATTTCAAAGAAAGAAATGAACTGTCTGAAAAAAGCCCTGAGAGAGAAAAGAGATCAGAGATCTAGAAAACATGACCTATGAAGAAAGACTGAGAGAACTGGAACTGATCAGGCTAAATGAGAGAAAATTGAGAGTGGGCATAATAACAGTTTTTACAAGGCTATCACCAAGAAGCAGAGAACAATTTGTTCACTGTGTCTACAGTGGATAGAGTAAGAACTAATGGCCTTGTGTTGTAACAAAGAAAAAAAAGCAGCTAAAAACTTGAAGAAATTTTCTCTCTTTGAGGTTAATTAAGGACTGAGGAGGTTGTCAGTCTCCATCACAGGAAGCTTTAATAAGATTTGACAAATATTTTTCAGGAATGACGCAAAATTCTAACTCTGCCTTAAAACAAGGGGATGGGTTAGAAAAACTTTTGTAGTCTTTCAGTCATATTTTTTTAATTTAGAAAGCACCTTTTCCCAACTACAGAGGCAAGGCTGAGTAGCGGATCTGGCAGTACTGATGTGGACTAACAGGACTTTTTTGGTCCTGTTGCTATTTTATTTTCAGTAAAGCTGTGCAAATATCTGAGGGTTGGGGTTTTTTTTCTCTTCTCCTCCAAAGAGTGAAACCAACTAAAATATATCAGTCATGAGATAAACAAAACAGTTTATTTAACCTCTGCCCAATAAGCTTTTCATTTCAACTGAGAATTAAAAGGGTTTTAGTATAATGGATTTTTGAAATTACAGGGTATTTGGAATTAACATACCAAGATCTGTATTTATAAAAATGTGATCATGAAACCTTTCTGTTCTCTATTTTTCAACATGAAGCATTCAAGTTAAAAGAAAACAAGCTGTGAAATGTTTGGCAAATAAAAAAAGTCAGGTCAAAAATATCTCTTGGATGTTGCCATACTCGAGTACTGAGCCCAAATGCTTTTCCATTCCCTCCTTGCTTACTACACATTCTGACCGAATACATCCTGCTGTCATGGATAGATTAGGTACTATGCCAAACTGTGCTTCAGCTAAAAGTTTGGTGAGTGAACCAATTCAATGCAACAGCCCAGCTGGAAAAAGAGAGAAAGTGTCCACCAAAAAGCATTAATAGAAAAGGGCCTGAAAAGGGTAACCGGTAGCTAGATATGTGGCAAATTTATTGGAAGAAGACTAAAACACAGATAACACTGGCTTTGAAACTGCAACAGCTTGCCACCTAGCTTCGGTTCTTAAAAAGTACCCAATACAATCTTCAGCTATGCTTCCAAGGTGAAGTAAGAGTAAATTATCGTTTGTATTTTCAGGAACAGAATTGTGCTTACACATGCAAAGCAAGCTCCATTTAGCCACTGGAGTTGCCCACGCAACTGTTCTCTATCCCATGCATTTGTGTAACCAAAAAAAATTCTTTAAA
Source organism: Cariama cristata (assembly GCF_000690535.1). NCBI lineage: Eukaryota > Metazoa > Chordata > Aves > Cariamiformes > Cariamidae > Cariama > Cariama cristata. The sequence goes on from NW_009600839.1 coordinate 20,792, forward strand.
TACATACACTGAACCTTTTTCTTACATTATGATGTTGCTACTATGAACTTACGGTCTGAGTGAAAATGCATGAAAAAAACTGAAATACATATATCACATACTTGTCTTAATAATGATTCTGTACTCAAAGATCTTGCTTATGCTACTGATACTCAAGTAACCTTCAATACATACAGAGAGGTTTTGGCCAGTATTTCTTTGCTGATTTAGCTACAAAGTCTCCTGGTCTTTATCAGGTTGTGAACAAAAGCACCTCGTCTCTTTTCACTGTGATGCTGGTGCACGCTCTCTTTTAAATTAATTTCTTTGTGGGTTGGTGTGGTCGTTCAAATAGCTGAAACAACCAAGAGGAACTACAGGGCAGCAAGGTCTCCACTGCTGTAGCTGTAACTGTACCATGCCTGAGCACACCCCATTAGACGGCAATCCCACAAACACGTGGATTGAGCACCGGCTGAAAACAAAACATTCAGGCAAGGTGCGTGACAATTAGTGATACCACATTCAACATTCTGCCAGAGAGTATTTTGTCAGAGTTGTGTCTTTCAGGTTTTTTTTGACTGAATGAAAGTCTCTTAGTAATGCTGCAGATGCCCTACAGAGAGACAGAGCCTAAGGATGCTGTTCCACAGGCTGCTTAAACAGATGTAATTCCTCTTTGCTGCCTCAAAGGGACTGCTTTCCCCTGCACTGACTGCACATTTCCATGTTTTCTCTCTCTTCTGGTACATGATAATGTACCAGCATTATCGTGAGCACTAGCAAGAGTACAAGAAATCAGTAAGGCAGTCCTTTTAGCAAAGCAGTGTCTTAGATCAGTTCAAAACACTTGGGAGACCATACCATACAGCAACTTTTAACAATTTTCCCATGACTAAGGTAGTTAAAAATAATGTAATGTAATATACTGTAAAATAATGTAAAACAGATAATGAAATTACTGAGAAACTTAAGCTTCTTAACTACCTGAAAGGAGGGTGGAGCCAGGTGGGGGTCGGTCTCTTTTCCTGGGCACCCAGTGACAGGACAAGAGGGCATCGTCTGAAACTGCGCCAGGGGAAGTTCAGGCTAGAAATGAGGAGGCATTTCTTCACAGAAAGGGTCGTTAGGCATTGGAACGGGCTGCCCAGGGAGGTGGTGGACTCACCATCCCTGGAGGTGTTCAAAAAACGTTTAGATGTGGCGCTTTGAGACACGGTTTGGTGGGTTTAGTGGGCATGGTGGCGTTGGGCAGAAGGTTGGACTTGGTGATCTTTGAGGTCTCTTCCAACCATAATGATTCTATGATTCTATCACACAATTCCCATACTGACAGTTCCCCAGTCTTAAGTATGTGGTTTTTCAACACTTTTTAAAATGACAGTAAAATTAAGCCACACAGTAAGATTCTTCCTCTTCCCTTCATTTGCCAACTGCATTTTATGATATTCCACTACTCATTGCTGAGGAGATATTACAAGTCAAGGGACACTCTATGGTAAGGTAAGAGAAACAAATCTCGTTTACCCAATGTCCTCTTCTCTGTCTTACCGAAATAAGTTATTGTAAAGAATTGTACTGTATGAAACACTGACCTAAATGATGGCTACATTTTTTCTCATTCAGCACATTGATCATTGGTTGACATTATATCAGATTTCAGTTTTTCAGGAAAGCATGGAAACAGGATGCACTACATGGTCTACAGAAGCTCAGGAAGATCCAGTGCAGATCCCACAGGACACGTGGCATAATCTTACTGCATCACCAGTTACAAGACGTATCTTTTTCCCTTTTGGTATCACCCTGGGATGACTTCCTATAAGCACTGTAGTTTGGGAGGGTTTGTGGTGAGGGTTGTAGCACATTAAGCCAAAGTGGGCATTTTATTAAATTCATAACAGAACACAGCGCAATGATGTTTTTAAAAGATACTGACAAATGCCAAAGAAGGGAGGAAGGTGCTCATAAATGTTTTGTCATAGCAAAAGAGCCAGTCACACTCTTTTCACAGTAGCAATAGTGTTGTCTACCTTAGTAATATTTCAGTTCAAAGTAGTTCAGTAGTAATATTTCAATTCAAAGGAAAGAAAGTAGTTTCTTTCCATGCAATTTAGCTGACAGAAATAAAATAAAAAAAAAAAAAAAAAAAAAAAAAGAAAAGAAAAGAGACTGTCAGAAAACCCACAAAGTTCTCAGAAAATATTCTAGTGGCACTTTGCATTTTTCTAAGAAAACTATTTGAAAACAAAATTGGTTTAGCCCATTGGTATCTCAAATAGCACACCACACTAAAACTTGAATTATGAATTTGCCAGTAGTAACTCTCTAGTTAAGATTCAATTTTCAGAAACTGAGAAACATTACAGATGAGAAATGAATAACATATTAAGCTATTTGAATTTAGGAAGTAAAAGAAATCAATTTGGTTAAAAAGTTTGTATCCGTGCTGAATTTAAGCTTAGAAATTCTTCACTCAACTAATTATTTAGGATAGGTTTAGAGAATGTCACACTCCTTTGGTCAAAATCTTGTAAGGTCAGTAAATCAGAAACTCATATGAAAAACTATTTTTGCCTGCAAAAATTTAAACATATCATCTGTATTAAAGGTGGAAGAAACAAAGGTCAGTCTATTACTTTAGAATGTTCTCACATGGCCATGGAAACCTATTAAGGATTTTCTGTGAGAGATGGAACTGCCCAAACACCTCATTTTTAAAAACAGCAGCTTTCTAAATACTGTAATGCAACTTATCCTGACAAGCTCCATAAGGACAGAGGCTTTTTATCTTGTCCCAGGCTCACCTGCTCATTTAATTACAAGATTCCTTGTTAATGAAGTATACAGAGCACAGTGTCTCTTTATCATATGGTTTAAAATTATGAAAAAACATGCAAAACATCCTGTTCAACATATTTTGACATAGTTGTGTTCAATGAATCAGAAGAACTTTAGAACATCTGAAGCACAGCTGGTGCAGGACCAAACTAGGAAATATATGTGATAAATTACAAATGGTATTGTACGAGAACCACAGATGTGGAAATGGGAAGGAATGTACTCAAAGCCTGCTCACCATTACATGAGTAGAACATGATTAGGGACTGAAACCTGGACAGCTCTTGACCCAAGCTGGACTGACAGCCAACATGGGGGGACAGGGCTTCCACTTGCATGTTCCTCAGAGGGACTACCAAGTTTGTAAAGGCTCCTGGTTTGGTCTGGAAAGGGGGAAAATACGATCTTAGGGATGGATCCCAGGAAACCCAAGAGGTGTTTTCAAACATCTTCCCAGCCACTGACTGTGAAGTTTTCTGCAATGTACATTCACCACTGCATTTTCACAAAGCATTTATGGAATCAGGATGTCTGAGTCTCTTAGCAGGTGTCTTTGAAAGTCCCATCTTTAAGCTCTTGGCTTTGCAGTGCTTTAACTAAAGTGTTTCCATCTAATACTACAGGAATCTGAACAAAGCAAATTAGAACTATTTTTGTATTACTTTCAAAAAGAGCACTATTATCATATAAATAAGTGCAAGCAAGCACAGCATAATTTATGTCTGCTCAAAATTTATTCAGGACTGAGCCCAATATCTTAAATATAGATTTAGCTAACATGAATAACTGCCTCATCTTAAAATAAGAGAAGACATCTCTTTAATCCATGTTCACTCTGATATCTGAGCAATTATAAAAAGGAAACATATATTAAAACTGCAGTTCTAAAACAATCATAAATCACTGAAACCTGTAACACAACCATATTTATGCTCCAAGTGTAAAACCAGTTATTTTAAAAATTAACATATGATTATTTTATTTCTTAAAAAATCAACAGAATCAGTTATTTTATTATTGTCTTAAAAAACTCAGGCCTTTGACTTTCTTTTTTACTTGACAGTTATAGCACTGAGAGATCACTCAGCTCAGCTACCTAGTTTGCAGGTTTGACATGTATGCTAAGGCTGTTGGTAGGCATTTGCATCATCAAAATGAAAGCAAAAAGTCACATGCATGGTCTTCTGTTTTCTAAAAAAGCATCACTGTTTTAAAAAATCACTACTGCTATATGAAACATGTATCAACTATTCACACTAACTATATAAAAAGTGCCCAAAGATATAAGAAAAAAAAATTTGTCTGACAAAAAATAACCAGTAAGTGAAAAAAAAATTATATTTTCACAGAAATTCTGATTTCAGCATTATCTACCAGTTTTACCACTCAAAATTAAATAGTCTGGAGTTTCCAAAACCACAAAGTCAACGTAGCAAAGGGGAAGTAATTTAGGAATTCCAGTAAGACTGAACTAGCAAGCCCAACATTTATCAGATATCTTTGGATTTATTTAATTATGTTAAAAATGCAAGCATAATTAATATAGGAAAAGGATTACTTTATAAATGAATGATATATAATATTTTCAGAGATTCTTATAAAATAAGACAAAATTATATAGTATTAATTATTAATTATAAATAAACCTAAAAGTTTTGGTTATTGTAGAGAAAGAAAGCACTAACATGCTTATTTAATTAAATACATTTCTAAATACATAACCTTTGCAGAATATACAGGATGATATGACTTATATCTAAATTTAGCTACATAACTACATCAAGGCTTTGAAATATCTTGAGTCTAACATTGATAGACATAATATATCAAATATCAAAGTTGTTTAAATTACTTAAGATGATAAATGAGATTTTTACAGGCCATGAGTTTCTCTTACTGTGTTATTAAAGTAAATGCTACTGCAATGGGTACAACGCCTCGCAGAAGGGTCTCATGCCCTTTGCTGACCCGTCAGTTGTGACTTGACAGCTGTAAATCTTTTTGGGATGCTCTACCTGAAGCACAGGATCAGAGAAAGACAAATGGGCAGCAGCTGTTTTTAAGAAGTCTGGTCAGGGTTAGAGCAAACTGGGATGGCGGAAACTGAGCATCTGTTTATCGTTGCAGATCTCATCTCAGGTTGTTCGATGGGGCACCCGTCAAATAAACGACTTTTTCTGGGGGAAGAGCCCCAGCAACTTCAGGTTATGTGCAGACACTAGGCTGGTCAAAACTGAAACACACCAGTCACAGGAGACTTGGAAGCTCAATTAAACAAAACCAAGTAAATCTGCAACAACACACTCGCTGACAGGCACAGAAATATCTCTGTGTGTGTGAAAGCTTAAGGTGACCCTACCTCTGAAATTGCTATTGTACCTCCCCAGCACATGTCCACATCTAAAGGGTTAAGTGATTTGTGAAGTATTTTGACTAAGACAAAGTAACTACCTTATATGCTATTAGCCTGTAGCAGTAACTATAGTGTGAATATAGCAGGAGATGAAATCAAAGTGACTAATAGCTTTTCTTTGCGGATGTGTCAGGAGTGTTTCCAGCCCTGTATATCTTCCTGCAGTCGGACGTGGCATTAAACAGCATTCTCTCCTTATTCCCAGACTGCACTTTACATGAATCCTGGCCAGCTTCTCTCTGTTAAACAGCTCCAGCCGCTGCAGCCCTCACTTCCCAGCAGAAGGGGATCCCAGCCGGGTCCTAGATCACAAAGTCTGCCAGACACACATCCAGGCCTTAGCCTTGTAAGCATTTTCTCCCTTTAATCACCGTAAAGCCAGGCCCTATGAAAGATCTTTTGCGAATCTACCCCAATCAGTACAGGACGCCAGGCAATTTGAGAAAGTTTGGGTTTTTTTTCTTCAAAGACCCTAGAAATACATAAATACTTATACAAGCACTTCTTGCTGTGGCAATGCCATTTGTAGCACTTACTGTCTTAAGCACCAATCAGATGTATTAAAAAAGAGGCTTCGTTTTAAATTCATCTGCAAGGCAGCTACAAACAGAGCTGAAATCTGTTCTGCTGAAGAGGAAGGAGTGATTGCCTTTGCTGTTTGAAAGAAGCGAGGCTAACAAGTGTCAGATTGGCCAGCTCCTCCAGGAGAAAGAAGAGAGATGAATGCTTCATTCTCTTAAGTGAGAATCCCGCGTTCATGTTAAATTAGGTAAAACAGTGAATAAAAGGGAAAAGAAATCTTCTGATAGAAAGAATTTCTCCCATATCTATGCAACACTGAATGCTCTGCCCATACAACATGGAGTGTATAGGAACAGAGTGAGCTATGACAGAGAAAATAACCAGCAATAAAATATTGCCTTGGTGTGTATCCAGACAAATTGCTAAAGCCCTGTGCAGGGATCCATGGCCCACAAAGCAATTCCATTAGTTCTGAAGCTAGAAGCAATATAACCATACCTGTGAAGCATCAAGCTCACACTAAAAGACCTCTCTCTGCCCTCACAAGATGAGAATATTTTGTCAGACGTTCAGTAGTCATTGTGTACGTCTCAGTTTTAGTACTGAGGTGGAGAGATGTGTGAAAGGAATGAACCTGTACCAAAAGGCAGAAAAAAATAGTTCATTTGCATCTCAGTGTTTAATCTGTACTTGACAGACCGTTCCACACTGAAAAGAAACACAATGGAGGGAATTATTTTCACTAAGGTAATAGGAAACTTCAGTCCCTGAATGGTAACTTGTAACAACAAATGGCCCTAGGTAATTGATAAATGCATTTATTTTTTTAAAAAAAACAACCCTATTTTACTATTTTCTCTCACTCTAACTCACTTCTGGTTGTCAATCTTTCCATAAAGGGTCTGGTTCTCATTCAAATAAGCAAAGATCTTCACATCTCTTTCACAAATGAAAGAGGCAGAGGGGCTTGAAGAATTGGCAGAATTAAAGAACTTATCTTTACTGAAAAACAATAGCAAAAATTAACTTACTGTTTGGATATTTATACCTGATAAGAGTCTTCATCAGTTCTATATTTAGCAAAAGGCATACACTTACATAAATAAGTATCAAGGCAGTGTCTGATGCACTTGCTCTCTTTTTCCTACCTCCACATTTGTGCACCAGGGCTACCCCTGGATCAGGAACGGAGACGTTGGTGTGTACAAAGGAAGCAGCTGTGATGCTTATCACAAACCACAAATTTCGAAGGATGGTTATGTCTCACAGTCCCGATTCATCCACGGTGATCAAAACCTCCATGACTTTACCACACATGCCAAGCCACCAAACCCTGGCAGTGACTCCCCAAAACTTACTGCCGCTGTCCCTGTACGTTTCAGTACATTTATTATCATGCAGACTAGAGTCTCTTCAGTTTTCTGACAGGCATAGTAGAAGACCTGGGACTTGCAGTTTTCAGACTTCCATTTTTTTAAAAAAATATTTTTGCACATGTAAAACAGAGACTCACATGCAAACAATTTTTTTTCACAGTTCTCGATTTGTATTACACAGTGTTACTAAGTTTTAGTTGTTTTTTTCACATCACCTAAATAAATTTATGCATGAAAGACAACGACTGCCTCTTTTTTTTGTGAATGACAGGCACATTTTGGATTATTCTGGAAGTATCCTTCATACATGTTTACTCTCACCTTATATTCTTCACAAGGCATCAGTTTTTGGGCACTGCTGGAGACAGAACAGACATTTGGTCTATGCAGTACAGCTGCTCTTTTGTTTGTTTTTTAAAAACAGAGCTAGAAAACAAATTCTGCATAAATTTCTCTTTGATTTTTGTTGTCTTTGAGAGCAAATGTTTAGGTTTCATCACATTTTTAGCTATGTAAGTATTTTTTTTCTGAAGAGAGGAATTTAACACATTCTCCAATATTGTGTAGATATAATGCTGACTCCACCATGAAAGCTGCAGTGTCAGAACCACTGTTGAGGGAGCAGTAACAACTTTCCTCTCAGCAGTACCAAAATAGCACCATTTTGTGCTGCTGCAGATTTCAACATAGCCGGGAAATAAAAAATAATATTGTTTATATCAGCATAAAATTCAGTCTTCAGTATGCAGCCAGCTGTACATAAAATTGAGGAGAAATATAAGCAAAAATGAGCGTTTACTTGAATCAGGTCTTTAGCAACCACACAAACACGTGCAGCTCGAAGTAGTGTTGACAGACATCTTTCTCTCAGGGCAATCTGCATTTCTCCAGACCCTTTCCAGCAAAAGGCAGCTGTCTGAAGTCAGACATATTGACATAAAGTTTCTATGCTTACTGGTTTTGAAGAAAAAAATGTATAACTCTCTACCAGCAGAGTCTATTTAATGATTTAGTAAACTGATTATTGCAGAAACAATCCACTGTTGCTTTTGGGTGACTGTACACAAACTGAGGAAGACACCATTTTAGTACCTTCAGCCGGGGTAAACACCTGATATTAGTGCCTATTTATACAGAAAAGCAAACAGGTAACTCAATTTGCAAACAGAATTAAATATAATCCTTTTAAACCACAGTGAACTTCAGGCATAAGTCTTTTTCTTAATGCTGTAAGCATGATTGCAACGTCATTTGCATTTACGTGTTTAATTGCTTTTGCATTTTTCTCCTAGTTCATGGTTTGATCCGCCTGGCAAGTTCTAAGTGATTTGACATTTTGACTACAGATTTTAAAAATTGCTTTACCAAAGACTACTACAACATCTGCCTTAAATATTTTACATACTTGCCACTCCTACTTTTTTCTTTGATTTGTACTACATTTTTTAATGTTTAGGCTAACAGTCTCTAGTGTCTCCATTGCACAACTTGGTCTCACAGAGTGGCTGTGATGGTCACACAGCCATATTCCATGCCTAATGCTATGTTGCCATCTGTTGACCAATTTAGCAGTTGTAGTACTAAGACAAGACAAGAACATAAATAAGTCTCTGGAAGACTTTAGAAGTTTAAATCTCAATTTTGTATTTACTTATTTTCCTCTATCTAGGAAAGTAATTTAAAAATATTAATATTTATCTCTAACATTAATTAATTTAAAGAAAAAAAGTATTAGGTCTTCAAAGAGCTTCAAAGGCTACTTAAGGAGACTGTCTAAAGGCTAAAATAAATTGGAAATACTTTGGGAACTAAATTGTAAGAGAAACACACTGCATAGACGGAATTGCCTATTTTGCTATAATGTTACATTTTTCCAAAGGTGTCCAAAGGGATCAAGATAATATTGCTGCAGAAAGAAATGAAAATAAAAAGAGGTCAAAGTGTTTACTATGTGATTCATTATCCATGTTCTTTTGGATCACTTTCAGTATAAACTTAAGCACAGACAAAAAAGCAACATGTTTGTGTAGGATAGTGTTTCAGCTGGATTGAAAAATGTGGAAGAGTTACTTTTATCAGGATGTAGAGTTTCAGCACAGGCAAGAAGTTCTTCATGCCTGCTTCACTATGGTATATTTATATACTATATTTATCTCTAAATCACAGCATGTATAAAATAGAGTATGTATTACATTTTTTTGCCTCAAAGCAGATTTGTAGGATTAACTTCAGAAATACCGGAAAGGATTAAAAAAATTCTGATCATAAGTACCATGTATAAAAAAGGATTGGTTTTATAGAAAGTCATTAGAATAAAGTAATTTTAAAACAAAATCTTTTAAAGAATTTATATATGGAAGTCTATTTCCAAGAAACATGAAAAACAACAACTTTGGTTTTCTTTTTTTAAAACATAAGTATAGATTGGCTCTATTAGTATTAATAAAAATGAGAATGCTTTATATTTATACAACAATATAAAAACTAAATCAATGCAGTGGCTTAAACATTGCATTGTGGTGCTGACTTCAAGAACTTATATGGATATAAGAATTTCATGTAGTCTCTATTTAGTGACTCACCTTTGAATCATCCAGTTCCAGTTTTTTCAGAGACTTTCTGACATAATCTATGAAGGAGGATGATTTGGAGAAAGTTTTTCCAACATGTCGATCACTGCAAATACAGCATTGAGATGCAGGCTTTTATATATCCAACAGGAGTTTACACATTTTAAATTTAATTTTTAATCCAGGAGAAATAAATCAGTTGGACAGCTACTACTGCCAAGTTAGTAACAATTTTCCTTTTTCCCCCTTCTACTTAAAACAAAACAAGCTGGCTAATACTTGAAGAAATTTCAAGATACAGCAACTGTACAATTGTACTATGATTACAGTACAGTTATTATTTTACCTAAGAATTTGAGAGTTAGCTGAAGGTTGCTTTTAATTTCTCCCCTAATATTTTTATTTCCCTATATGAATGACAAAATTTTTATTTCTGCTGACAGATATTTCCTTCTATACTTCTATAATACTTCTATAATTTACTATAACGCTGCTTAATTTATTTACCATCAACCACTGGACTGAGCAAATGCCAAGTTGGAGTAAAATTTCACTTTCACTTGTTACCTTGTGTTCTTATCCTCACAATTTTTATTTCCCTAAACGATGCCAGAATTTTCTCCTGTTTACAACTCAATGGCCTGCTTTTGAAGTCAGCCAAAAATGTGGGTTGTTTCAGAAAACAAGTTAAAATAATGCACAAAAACTTAAAAAAAACATACAGGAAGACTGAATCCTAACAGGCCAATTACATTTGTTCTCTTTGTTTAAAATATCTTGGAGAAACAACACGCAAAGCTTTTGTTAGTCTGAATTCACTTTCGTGACTGTGTCCTAATGTAATTCCTCTTCCAGCTGTGCAACGTAGGAGTTAAATTTTCAGCTACAGAATTTTCAGCTACTGAATTACTTAAGAAGAGATACACTCCCCCTCCCCAGTGGAACACTGAATAGAAATACCTTAGCTGAAAATGTTTTCCCTCTTTATTCTTAGTAAACCTCCTCTCTCCTTATTTAGAGATCATAATTAATACCTACTGAGGTCAACAGAAAGACTTCACTCAGTGGCAGCCCTAACACTGTTCAGCTGGCAAGGACCTCCACTCATTGAGAGTCATTTCTGTGGTCATAGCTAATATTCAGATGCACCTAAACATTTGGGCTGCTGCAGTCTGAAAGTCAGTTAACAATTGTGCTGTTACGTTATTCTTCGGAAAATGAGCATCTACCTCCTAATCGCAAGCTACAAGGGGAAAGATATTGTGTGGGTCTGGCTGCGACAGAGCTAACTTCACAGCAGCCCATATAGTGCTGTGCTTTGGTTTCGTGACTCAATCAGTGCTGCTAATACACCAGTGTTTCAGCTTTTGCCAAACAGAGATTGCACAGCATCGAAAACTTCTCCGTTTCTCCCTCTGCCCCCCAGGGAGTAGGTTGGGGGTGCACAAGAAGTGTGGGGGGACATGGCCAGGACAGCTGACCCAAACGGATCACAGGGATATTCCATGCCGTATAACATCATGCTCAGCAACAAAACTGGTGTGTGTGTCTGGGAGTCTTTCCAAGGTAGCCATTACTTCTATTTCAAAAGTTTAATCTTACTTCCTCCAAATTATACTTTCTTTAACAAATGATACATATTATCATCTATCTCACACTTTTTCATTTTTTTACAATTTAGTAGCCATGATTTTATGTGTGGTATTTTACATAATATTAAAGAAGTATTTCTCCTTTCAGGAGTTTGACCTTCTGAAGGGTAAGCTGTCTGGCTATACATTTAGCAAAAGATTTGGGGATATCTGCATTAGCAGTTATTTTAGATGAGGAATATACTTCTGAAGTGAATTTTCTTGTTCTCCCCACCTCTCATGCCTCAGTTCACACTATGGAATAGGATCAGAGCTCAAAAAATGGGTTATTTTCAAATTAAATTAAATGGGAAGGTGTGCTTCTGGATGTGCTCCAAGTGCTACCGGGCATACATCCCACAGAATTAGATAAAATCTAATCCAACTACAACTCCAGAAAAAGAGTATACCGCAGATGTCAGGTCCTCAGCACCCGCTCTCCAAATCCCAGCCTACAAGGGCGCAGTACTTGCCAGTGTGGGCACAGGCAGTACGTAGCTCTTTACAGCCATGATGGCTGTTGAACTTTCAGAAGTTTTTCTGAGGACAAATGGAAATCTTTTTGTCTTATGCACTATTAAAGCTGCTGGAACCTCTGCATAACAGGGTAGCCCAGGACTGTGTTGATGTTTTAGTGAATTCACTGTTGGTTCTCTGATGAAGGTATGTTTCACCCACGTATCCAGTACCAAAGAGGACCTATTTCAGCTGTGGGTAAAGGAAGGGCAATACATTTGTGATGTGGATTTAGGATGAACAAATCTATCCTGCATTTTAATACCTATATATATATATATATAGATAGATAGTATGTCGAGACTGATTCTTACACCCTTCTGCTTTCTAAGAAATACTTTCTCTACAGAATAGAGGTGGAAGAGAATCAGATCTTTGGTTCATATTCTGTGAATTCAGAGCTTCCTACCTTTTGGTGACACCATACATTTCTTCTATAATAACCTGAAGAACAGCTCGATAAAACAATGATTCTGTAGGCAGCTGCAAAAAATTTTACAAGAGCAAGGATTTAAAATATGCACTGAAATTAAAATCAGAGTAACAAAACTGATATTGGCTTCCTTAACTACTTGTTGGCTTGTATTCCTTATAACCAGTCATAACAGGTTTAAGAAGACAATTCACTAATGTTCTTGCATCCAGTTAAAATTACATTTTTGGGTCAGATTCTAACATAACCATAAATGCAAGAAAAACAAAAAGAAACCCAAACTCTGAAGTAAAAGTTCAAAGGCTGGCAGAGGGAAAAAGAATAGAGGAAAAACATACTGGTTGTGATCCAAATTTTACTATGCAAAATAAATACAGCAATTTACCAAACCTGTTTTAAAGACAAAAGGAAAAAATCTCTAGCTGAATCATCATACACTGTAGTCTGGACCATGCAGAAAGTACTATGCTCATAAAAACAGAGTACACTGAAAACTTCATATCTTTGTGTATGAAAGATCTGTTTGCATAATAGTTAATGCTTGCCATTTAAAAATTCATGGCAAAATGCATTTACAGTAAAAGACTACTGGGGCTTACATATGGAAAGAAGAGGTCTCTCAGCTTTGCCTTGTAAATATTTGCACAGTTGGTGTCCACTATCCCCAAAAGGATAAGTTGCACAACAATAATTGAAAGTATTCGCAGGGAAAAAATACACAGGGATTAAAATTGAGAATGATGATGTTTCTAACACGTTCAAATTTTTGTCATAATAATTTCTGGTTTTACATTAGTTGATAAAACACTGGGATAGGGTGATCCAAACCAGGGACATCAGAAGGACACTTGTACTGAATTTATGTATTAGCTGAAAGATAGCGAAAGAAGTTAGGAAGGGTAGTTTAATGCCTTAAATTTTAAGCTGTGCTTTTTTCCCAGACTCTTAATTGTCAAAAGAAAACAGATTCGCTAAGTACAATCACAGCAATAAAAATGTGATTTCATGATGACACATGCTATCTATCAGGATTTGATGTAGTGTATGCTAGTATTTTAGATCCCAGAAATGCAGAAGTTCAATAAAAGGTCATGGATTAAGAGTATTCAAGGGGGAAAACCACATTTTATCTTAGAATGGCTAAAATAAACAATATTACTTACCATTTGGCCAACTGCAACTCGCTCCAAAGCCTTTAAGAGTGAAGGAATTAAATTGCCGATATGTTTATTCTTTATCAGACCATTTTATAAACACATTGTATAAAAGTCAGAGGAGATGATATTTTAAAAGATTAATGGTGTGACATAACACAAGCTTGTGCACTTTAAAGTGTTAATACCTTTAGGGACTCATAATCTGCTCACTCCTGTTATTTTGGTTTATTTATAGGAGAAACAATGATAAACTGTATGGAAATAGATGCATGCAAAATTTGTTTGTTTTTCTCAGTATTGTAAAAGAATTTCAGATGATTACTTTCTGTGAAAGTGCTAAAAAGAAATGCATTTTTCTTGAGTCTATTCCTACTGAAATACAAATAATTCACTTTGCGTATTCAAGTATTTTAAAGTAAATACTAGTTCAATGTATAACGTCTTTAAATACTTTTAGTCCCTAGTATTCAGATAAATTGAACTTCTGTATGTAAAGTTAAATAAAATGAAAACTTCAGAGAGACTGCAGTTTAAAATACTGTGCATTATCTTTCACTAGATTCTTCATACCATAAACCCTGATGTAGGTGTGAGAGTTCTTGATTTTTATGATCCATAGTGACAAAGAATGACAAATAATTAGAAGCATGGCATATTTTTCTACAGTTGAAAAGATACTGTGCCTACAAAAATTTCAAGTGAGTATTGAAGATCATAGTAGAAATGAAGACAAAAATTCAGTAAATTATCTGACACTACAACAAATCAGATAGCAAACCAAAAATGCCTCACCACTTATGGGTCATTGTCCCCTTTAGTTCCCAAAGTCCACTACAGTAAATAAGACTGCTTGTCTCTGAATGACCTACTTCTTCTCCTAGTTTTAGAACTGATCTTGTATTTCAGACTGTTCTTCAAACACAGTCCAAGTAGTTGCAGTTCCTCCGTTCCTGGCTTTGGCCAACTATCAGGTTCGACTTCTGCTGTATAAGCTAGAACTGTCATACCAGCATATATCCACTGCTGCTTAGAAGATGGATGTGAGTCCTAACATATATTGTAAGGGTCTGAAACTGAAACTCTTGTCCAGAACCTTTGGCCCTCGGCACTTTAACCAATTTGAATGACAGGTAATAATGAACATCAGCAATAATGCTGAGTGTCATTGCTCAGCAGACTCAGTCTCTCCTAGCCAGCCATCACCCCTAGGAAGATGGGTGCCTAGCTGCACTGCACTGTCTCCCTTGTACCTCCTAGAAGGTAAGGAAAATCCTAGTCGTGAAAAATGCAGAGAGAGAATTACAAACATAGTAACAGTACAAATATCTAGTGACACAGGAGAACTCCTTGCCTTTCGTGAATGTTTAAACAAAAAAGTTTTTAACTGCCAAATTTCTGTGATTTCTGTGAATTCTAAAATAGATATATATATGGCACAGTCAGTACTGTCTCTTGGGGGTCATTCGCTTACAAAATTTATCTTCCTACCATTGTTGAAAAACAGCCCAACCTTTTTCTTTCCAAAAGAAAGGGAACGGGAAAGGAAATAGCTAATGTGTCAGCTAAGGAAGAATTGGTATTGTATGACACTGACAACAAATAGAGAAAAGGCAAATCCCTTTAAGAAAGGACTTTTTGTGATAAGTTTTACAGCAACATCTCTAAAATAACAATTTTTTTCTTGTACCTTGCCAAGACTAACACATTTAAGCCTTACGAATACTAAACAACTGTCCTCCTGGACTCTCTCCTGATAGCGTTTAATTACCATGTTAGTCCAAGTTTACATAACCTTGATACATTAGCCTATACTGAGTCTATACAGAGGTACCGAGCTAGCAGCAGAGGCTAGCCAGAACCTGATGTGATTCATCTTGATACCAGAAATTAAAAATTAATAGAGGAAATGAATAGTGGTCTTCTAGCTGAAACAGGGGTTGAAATTTTCAGTACCTATCTTTTTTTTTCAAATTAGACAACAGTTCATCATCCTGAGGTTAGGTCTTTAAAAGCACTTCATCTCTTGGTGCAACGTTAAAAAGATGTTTCCAGTCTCTTAAGCCACATGGATTTTAGAGCTCTTCTAGGTTTTGGAATAGGCAAGTTTGTTTAGCTTTTAAACAGTCAGAACATTCAATATTATGAATCATGAAGGCGTTGGGGGAGTTACTGATTGCAATCCTTCTACAATTACCTTGTTCCCCTCTAAGTCCTTGGCCAGGAACTATTACCCTGAGGGCTTACCTTGATTAGGTTTCAACAAAGGTTTGGCCTTTCTGTCCACTCTTAGAATACATTTCTGTCAATACTCATTTTTTCATGCCTTCAGCAAGTATAAAATATATAAAGCTGGAAGGTCAATACTATTTTTTTGAGATATAATTAATCATGCTTACAACATTAATGATGTTATTCTGTAGAGTCTTGGATTAAAGTCATGGCTTTAGGATTAGAAGCCAAAAACAATGAATCCTATAACATCTGGATAAAGCTCTCAGTAGGAAAAAGAAAAGAAGGGGAATCATACCAAGCATGCTGACATTCTAGCATTGCGACCACAGCACCAGGCCTTGTCCTTTAAGTACTGACACATGGGAAATCCCCACACTTTGTCAGGGCATTCTGCAAAACGGAGAAAAGAAAAAAAAAAAGGCACAGCTTTCATTTTTCTCTTACTTACAGAACATACAATGTATTGAGCAAGATGAACAGTAGTTAATGGCAGCAGAAACACTTAACTGTTCTAGTCCAGTACCAAAACCCCTGGTCATGCTATAAAAAACATATTTTCCCCATAACAGATGTTTTCGGTTTATGCTGAATTTCTGATAATTTCACATCTTCCAAAACAATTTTAAGTGAGTGTCTCTTACAAAAATCCACTGACAAAATGTTCCAAGGGATAGGAGAAGAGTTTGCAAATACTCATGGCATCCCATGCCATGCCATGCCATGCCACGAGTCGCAAGATGTAAGCCAGGCAGTCGGTCAATGTAGCGGGACTTCAGTATCTCTTCTCATTGGGTTCTTCTTCTACCATAAACATCTTTTAAGCATCATGCAGAACAATGTGTATTTGTTTATTTCAGTTCTGAAGGCCCGCAGCTTTGCTGCGAGGCAGAATGTTTGTTTTCCAGAAAAGAGCAGCTGCAAAGGCTCTTGCTGTTTCTTCAAAACACCAAGAAGCATTTGCATCACAGTCTGTGCTCAGTTTATTTCAGTATTATTTGTATTTTGAATAACAACACAATTCTTCAAGTTTAACAGTAATGCAAATGTGGGAAAATTAAAGTAAGGGAATTACTTTATATATGTTCATAGTACCCAGTTTTAAACGTAGGCAAACTCTACAATGTTTTGAATTTTCATTAGTACATTTGTCAGCTGATTTTTTAGAATGCTGAATAAGAATTACTACTTTCTTTAAAAAAAAAAACCCACAAATTGGCTAGGATCCCGGCTTTTTAGCACAGAAAGATGACTGGGGCATATTTAAAGATAAATCATGTAATGGGGTTAAAAAAAGGACAGCAGAAATACGACTCTTCAAATTTACCAACAGTCTGAGATACATACACGTAAGTAGAATTCATTTAATGAAAGTTAATCAAAGAAAAAGGGAAATAGGAAACTATAAAGGATGCGATCCTCCTCCCCAAAGCAAAAGCCCTCAGTTTTCTAGCAGTAGTCCCCAGTCTTTGCTGGTCTCTAGGAGGTAACACCAAGCAGGTAATGCTCTGCAGGCAACCTCACACTTTGCTCTCCTTTTAGCCCCGAGAAACATCAGAGGCTCTTAGAAGGTGTATAATCGTTTGAGGACCACGATTTAAGAATAGGATTTTAATTCTGGATAATTAACAGAAAAAGAAAGAAAATTCCTTTACTTCTAAAGATGAAATTTGACAAAACAGATTGCAACTGGTTTCAGCACTAGGAATGTACTAAGAATTTGTAAATGCCTCATGACAAGCTATAAAACATTAATTAACTTCAAGTCTAATTATTGAATATATGGAATAAAACTGAGCATTTCTACTGCAGGGATGGTAATAAGAACTTACTAGGTACATTTTTTGCAAAGGAGACAATGACTGCCATGGTTCCTATTGTATGATTCACACTAATAAGTCCTTCTAAAACATATGTTAAAATATTTCAAAATAAAAATTTGCAAACTGAGTTAGAAAGATGAAATCATTGATCTTTTCAAGTAATTTCTTCTAATTTACACCCTGTCCTCTAGGTAACTAAACATCCATGCAAGTTAAAGTTGCTACCCGCTGAGCTACAATCTCAATATTAGTGCACTGTACTCATGTATAATTCGGAAGAATTTATGACACCTTTGAAAAAGATAATCAGGCAAAGCACCATCTTCATTTAAATTACTGAAACCGTAAAGTAGGAGAAAAAGAGGGGGAAACTAATACTCTTAGAATTTTTTTGTGTATATCCAAAGTTGACCACATATCTACAATATTGCCTTGAGTTCTATTCATTTTTCCATATCCAGTCCACTCTCAATCACACTGCTGATTTAAAAAACAAGTTGTAGGATGAATATATTGCTATAAAGTTCATATATTTATCAGCTACATTTTAAAAACCTGGAAATTCTTTTAATGCCTGCAACTATGTTCAGATAATATTATATAGCTCACTAATTACCATATTGTGCTTCTACCTGACAACACAGGAGCTGTTCTAAACTGTACAAATATCCAAAAATATTCAAGAAACATTTTAAGTATGGGTATTCTATGAAAGATTGCATAGTAAACAGTTTAAGCATTCAACAGCACATGAAGCAATCATGTCATAATTCAGTATAGAGGAGTCAATCAGACAGAGTTCCTTCTATGAAAAGTGAAAAAATGAGGAATTCTAGTTAATCATTTGATTAGCTGAACTGAAGCTATGCTGGGGTATAATCCTAGAATTTATTAGTTAAATAGCTATGACTTTACTTCTAAGCTAACCTCTTCAAAAGACTAAATCATACATTTGCTGCAAATATTGCACCAAAATAAATAATTGGAAAAAAAAAAAGTAATTCTGTTATGTTCTAGAACAAAATTTATAAACTAAAGTATAATTTTAATGTGAATCAGTTACAGAGGAAGAGAACATAGGAAACATGACAAGAGTTAAAGCAGCATCATGAACAAAATGAAAAGTTGTATCCTAGTTCAGCTCTATGGAACAGGATGGTTCTTTGGAAATCTACACAGATAAGATGCTGATTGAGGTAGCTTGAAGAGACTTGCTGTTATTGTTCACTGTCCCCACAAATTGGATACATCTTGTAGAAGTCAGAAAACATTCTCATCAAAATCACTCAGTTACATACAGCAGGGTAAGACGAAGTGTAGATTATACAGAAACATATAATACTGAATAAACCAGAAAAGAACAATTCCAGCCATTAGCCAAGGAACAAATTCCTATTATTTTCCTCTGACTGCGTTTAGTAACATTCATAGTTTCATGGAAGACTTGTTTAAATGTATATATTTAAACAATCTAATGCTATCCTTACCATTCTGTTTTGATAGTAAAGAACATTTTTTTTGGTAGGCATAACATCTCTTCTTCTAGAAAAGAATTTTAATAGGAACTTTCCAAATTTTCACCAATTTTTTCCATTACAATTTTTTCATTTCTTTTGAAAAATGAAGGAACTTTATGGATATTAAAACACAGGTGGGAGAATTCTTTTAAATATTCACATACTTTAAGCAACCCTTCAATGGATTTACTAACTCTTCCTATGACCACATAGATGTCTTATGACTAATCCTTCAGCAGCTGATTTCTCACATTTCTCTAACAGATAGAAATGTTGTATGTTTTGAAGCCAATATACTATATGGAGAAGCTGTCTTTGGTTTATTACATGCTTGAAATCCTGTGAAGGAGATTAACAGTTTGGGAAACAAGTGTAAATACATCCAGATGCTAGGCACAACTGAAAAATATTCATAGAATTTTTCACTCAACGCTGTCTAGCAAAGGAGAATACAAAGCCTCAGGTCTATCTTGGTAAAACATTTAAAATTTAAGTAAATATAAAGTCTCATACTTTATCATCAACTGATAAGACTAAATTTTCTATAAAGTATGTCAGATTACCTTTCCACTTCTTCTGGGAACCCAATACTACTATTGTTTTAAAATATTTTGTCAGAATGAAGTTCTTATTTCTCAACTTACTCCTGGAAGTCATACGTTACTCCCTGTCCTCTCATTATTTAGATCTTTTTGTAAGACCTTCAGTAAATTGCTCTTAAGCTTTGTAGAGGAATTGGACTTCCATTTTGTGTAATTTTTGTAATATTGCAATAGTAGCGGCATATACGATTTGGAGCACCTGTACCATTTTGAACTTTGTTTGTAAAGAATTTTCCCCCTTTCCATTCAACTTTCAAATGAAAAAAAATGGCAATACATATGGACACCTGGTACACTGAAAACATTACACTAAGTAGTAAAAAAGTATAAATCACAACAAATACATTATCTATTTATAATTAGATCAACTACAACTTCCCTCATCATGACTTAATTCTGTCAGGATACGGAGAAAGGTTTCAGGTGAGCATTACTGTTGTTACCATCCTATTCACAGATCCGTTAAGACTCTTACAGGCTCAGCAGTGTTTCTGAGCACCACTCCTAAGAGAACTTAAAATTTCCTTTTTATAATTTCTTATCTTTTCTTTCATAACATTAAAACAGTCACATCTCCTACTCATTTGCTATTATTTTGATGTTAACATCTATCTCAGCTGATTCTTTCCTGATGTCTTAGTATCTCATCTTTGTCCATCCTCACAGTCTGTACCCCCAATTTCCAAATTCCACTACAGTTATGAATTATAATTCCCCAATTTGCCTCTCCACTTCAGCCTATGACCTAGGTGGAGCTGCTTTTCAAAGGTTTTATTGATTTTTTTTATTTTCTCAATTTCAAAGCATGAGAAACCTACAGTTCAGATACTTATTAATTAACTTTAGTTGCATTTTTGTACTTCACATCCAGTGCACTTGAGTGTCTATGATCTCTTTCTGTGATCATGAAAGAAAAAGAAAAACAAAGATGAAAATAAAAGAAATGCAAATGTGAAGGCTCCATTTTGAACCACTCCTGGGCAGCTAGAGAATACTCAAGGCAAAAATAAAAGGAGTCCAATTCTACAGAAAAAGCACAACTGACTGAAGATCAGACACAGCTGTCAGCATAAGGTAATTGTGCAAGGACTGCCAAGCACATTGAAAAATCGCTGTATTAATCATATACCTGTTGGCCAACAATGCTTTGGGATTCTTGCCAAAGACAAGTAGATAAGGGTAACATGACATGGTACCTAAAACCTGTACATGGCTGAATCCACAAGGCTGGCACTAAGATCTGCTCTTCAGCTATTTAATTCAAAGAGCAATACCTGAGATAACAACCATAGCAACCATGTTCTTGCTTGGGTAGTTCCTGACATATTGATGGTCAGATAAAAAAAGGCTATACTAGATTGAACTAAATTATTCCCTTTCCCCTTGTTCCTAATTATCCTCTGTCCCATCATTCCTATTTTAGTATTTGAAGTTGTTAGAAAATCAATGTATCCTTAAGAGTGTATGGTAAATGGCCAAACTGCAGCTTTGCCATAAACGCTGTGATCCAGACAGCCTTGGGAGGATCTCCTTCTGTCTAACTAGAGCTTTCCTTCTTCCAAGCAATATAGCCAGCATTCCCAGAAGTCTAAAAGTAAAGGAAAAAAAAAAAGAGCATGGTACATTTAAGAACTGTAAATGGCATTACAAATGTAAATTCATTTCCCTTCTTCTCTTCAATTTTTTGATCTCAGTTTCATCATACAATCGTAGAATCATAGAATCATTTAGCTTGGAAAAGACCCTTAAGATCGTCCAGTCCAACCGTTAACCTAACACTGCCAAGCCTACCACTAAGCCATGTCCCTAAGCACCACATCTACTCGTCTTTTAAATACCTCCAGGACTGGTGACTCCACCACTTCCCTGGGCAGCCTCTTCCAATGCTTGACAACACTTTTGGAGAAGTTTTCCCTAATATCCAATCTAAACCTCCCCTGGTGCAACTTGAGGCCATTTCCTCTTGTCCTATCGCTCGTTACTTGGGAGAAGAGAGCGACCCCCACCTGGCTACAGCCTCCTTTCAGGTCATTGTGGAGAGCGATCAGGTCTCCCCTCAGCCTCCTCTTCTCCAGACCAAACACCCCCAGCTCCCTCAGCCGCTCCCCATCAGACTTGTGCTCCAGACCCTTCACCACCTTCGTTGCCCTTCTCTGGACTCGCTCCAGCACCTCAAGGTCCTTCTTGTGGTGAGGGGCCCAGAACTGAACACAGCACTCGAGCTGCGGCCTCACCAGTGCTGAGTGCAGGGGGATGATCACTGCCCTGGTCCTGCTGGCCACACTATTTCTTTTTGTCCTCCTTTGTTTTAATTAATCAGGCTCTTTAAAAATATTCTTATTAAAATGTTCTTTGTAGAGAAAGGGATTTTTGTATCTATTACTCTGAACACAGTTAACACATGATTAATAGTAGAAACGTATTACTGAAAACTAAAAGAAATCCTTGAAGGGCAACACCAAGTGAAAAGATGAATAAATGGTTACTGACAGCTTTATGTCAGTACTGGCATTTCAGTAGGGGCCACAGTAAGGTAGGGAGGGACCCCCATTCTTCTGGACTCGTTACTACGTGGCAGGCCTTGAATGACTTACACTCTAGACAAACCAGAGAAGCAGAAGGAGGATGGAGACAAGCTCAGGAGAAAACAGACTTTGTTCTAGTACTACCAACAAACCCAGGAACTGCCATAAAAGTTGAGGTTAGTAGCTGTGACAGGAAATTAAAATAAATTCTTTGCTAACACTGTATTAAAATATTGCTTTTTAGACCTGTTACCTAATTCTAGGAACTTAGCACTAGTCATATTAAAAATCAACAACAGAAACACAAAACTCGAACTCAAACATCCAGTGAATAAGAAATACATACAGCCTTTGATTTGGACACAAATATATATAGTGTGTTAAATACTATGCCATTTCCACTTATATGATGATTCAAGAGACTAGTCATTTTCCAAATGCACAAACTAAAATATTTATTAGTAAAATAACATTATATTCTGGTACTCAAAATTGTAACTATAACATTAAAAATTTTACATTTTTGCAAAGTGCTAATTACAACTGCATTAACTGGAAAGGAAAATGACCCATAATTTTTAAAGTTAAATTACCTGGAAAAAATCTTATCTTTACTGGTAAACATGGTAAACGTACAAACTCTCTTTAATGTAAAAATAAAATGGAATTATAGGATACAAAATCCATAAACTGCCCAAAAAATATATTAGCTAAAGGAAGAGTATTTTTATATAAGCTCTTCATACTGTGGTCAAATATTTTTCTCAATTTTCTTATGTATAAAAATTTATTTTCTTAGACTGGACAACGGAATATCCTGCAGTTGCTTTTAATAAACTACAAACAAAAGGGAGATTAATTTTAACACTGGCAAAGGCTGTTTTATACACTAGACTTGTC
This sequence comes from Cariama cristata, assembly GCF_000690535.1. Lineage (NCBI taxonomy): Eukaryota > Metazoa > Chordata > Aves > Cariamiformes > Cariamidae > Cariama > Cariama cristata. The sequence continues at coordinate 43,826 of NW_009600839.1, forward strand.
TACCTCTTTCACTTAAGAGAAAACTCCCACTGAAGCCAATTACCACCTTTTCATACTACTGGACATCTCTCATAGCACTCATTTAGTAAGGCGTGACACAAATTAAAAAAAATAAAAGAATGTATATCCTAAATCAGACAAATACCATTTGCAGAGTAGGAGAAAGAGATACAATATATTCATAGACACAATACATAGCTATCCTTACATATTTTTTAATGTAACCAATAGCACTAACAGAACTATATTTTACACCTCCTACTTCTAATTCTCCTCAGCTCAGTCATCATTAGCTGGCAAAGTTATGTATTATCTTAGTGGCAATAGGTCTTCTGTAAAAACCATGAGATATGCCTATGTAAGAACTATAGGAGTGGAAATACCATTATTATAATACACCAGAAGTCTTCTGCATGACAAATCCTCTAACATCCAAGTTGGAATTAACACTCAAAGGCCACACTGTACGTTATATTTTTATCACCAATGCCTTGAAATTGCAATATTCAGTGCAGAATATTATGCTTAAAAGCAACCCTGCTGAAGTCATTCAAATACTACAAATTGTGTAGCCTACTTATATGCTCTAGACTAAAGGATTAGGACATGTACAATTGTATATTTATGTTGACATTATGCTACAAAGATGTGTAAAAAGGTAATATCCTAAGACTTATAAAAATCAGTCATCATCACTAAAACTGTGGAAGATATATTAAATGACTTTGTAGAAACTGTATTTCAAGATGGAAAAAGCTTTCTGAAGTTCTGTATTTGAAAATGCCCTTTGCATTCAAAAGAAAGCTTTTTCTGTCTTATTTCAGTTTGAAAAATCTTTTCTATTTGTTCTCCCTTGTCAAATATGACAATGTATTTATTTGCCTAGGTCGGTATAAAACGCACAACGTAACAGATTTTATGTTGAAACAATCCTTTTTTTTTCTGTTTCAAAAAAGGTAAGTAGACAATTATTTGATACTTTATATTTTTCAAAAGACTATTATTACATTCCTGCAGATGTTAGTGAAATAAGTGGTATATTGAACATGTGTAGTTCATCATTTTCGTGATACTTTGTTTCCAGAGAATTCATGTTAGAGTCCTTAACTGCTGGAGAAACAGGCATTAGTTCACATACCATAAGCTCTTTGCTCTTGACAAACAAAGGCTGTCACTACGCACAGACTCTATTCTTACAGAAGTCAGGGAAGGAATTACCCTATTCAGACCAGCAGAAAATATACAGCGACCTTGTGCCTCAACAATGTTATAAATACAACCATCCAAACAGGAGATTAATCTTGCTTACCAAGGATTTATACCTTTAGTAATTCTTCTGCTCTCAGTATAATTAGTCTTTTTGCACTTGATCTCAATAACAGGCATTAAAAAAAGAAAACAGTGAAGGTTTTTTTTTCTTCTCAGCTATGCAATTTTTATGATGTTCTAAATATTCAGACTCCATTTCAGAGCATGAAATTGTTAGGGTATTATTCTGAATCTCCTTGAGAGAGCACAAGCTATTTAACTGTGTTCTGCACGGTGACAGAAGAAAAAAGGTTATTAACAGATAACTTTCTTCGGTCAGTAATGTAATTGGCACAGGCAAACAAAACATTTCTCTTTCAATTGTTATAAAAGTAAAAAATAATTCTGTATGGTCTTTGATAATAATTTATAATCTCAAATCTCTTCAACCTTTTGCAGATACCTGAGTGTCTACAGAATTTCTTATAAATAGATACTAGGTATAGGACTACCATTGTGTTAAAGCTATAAAGGATTGCTCAAGGAAACAAGGCATGGAAGATAAGCTAAATGCAGTTCTTAAGCCACAGTTCCTGCTTCATAGAAGGAACTCATCAGATGAAATATCTAAAATTGAAGGATCCCTAGAAGAAGCTATAGAAAAACAGAAGTTGTGAAGAGCAAAAAATTGCCAAGGCCACATGGCATTCATTCAAAAACTAAAACCAAGTTGAAATTGCCAAACTGCACTGTGCAAATTCTTGATCAAAACTCTTTGGTTCTAGAGATTTGCAAAGCAGGTAATGTAATATTAATGCTTATGAAGAGCTCAAGGGAAGGTCCAGGGAACTTCCAAACAGGAAGCCTCACATTTATATGGAGAGAAAGTATCTTAAAGAATAGAGTCATTTGATATATGAGCAAATATAACATATTTGGAAGAGTCAACATGACTTTCTTAAAGGGAAGTCATATCTCACAAACATATTGGAATTTTTTTTAAGGCTTCAAGTAACACTTAGACAAGAAAGATAGAGTGGGTTTCCAAATGGCATTCAACAAGACCATTAGAGAAACTATCAAAACACAGAACAAGATAAAAAGCATTCCTATGGGTAAGTAATTGACAGAAACAAAGGATGGGAATAAAATACCATTTTTCATGGAGGACAGAGATCACCAGCAGAGGCCTAAGGAGACTTGTGCTGGAACAGGTTGTTGATCAAATTTACAAATGATCTGAAAAAGTTAACAAAAAGTAGGACAAAGTTTGCTGATGATCCTAAGGGTAATACAAATTAGAGCCATTTCTAATAAAAACTAGAGATGAAATGGTGTATAAAATTCAATGTAGATGAAAGTGATTCAAATTGGGAAAAATATTAACTTTAAATATACAATGAATGGATTTGAACTGAGAGTTGACAGTTCGATGAAAAGAGAAGCCCAGTACTAAGAAAAGGAAAAAAAACCATTAAGAATTATTAAGAAAAAACCCCTAGAAAACACTATTATGCTACTATATAACTCCATGCTGCACCCGAATCTTGAATTCTGTGTTTGGATTTGTTTTTCTCACCTCAGATAACAAGTAATACCACCCAAAAAGGTGCAGAGAAGAGAAACAGGTTTGTCATAAGTAAGGAACATTTTAATAACAGGAGCAAGTATTACAAAAAATAAAAGCTGTAAAACAGATAAAAGGGGAATGAAAAATCTGCAAAATCATGAATGGGATGGAGAAAATAAATAGGGACAAATGCGTACTGGCTTTTACACCCAAAATTAAGGGGTATAAAAAAACTCCATGCAGTTAGCAGCCCTAAAACAATTAAAAGGAAATTCTGCTTCATACAACATGCAGTTGATCCCTTACCATAGCATGCTATAGATGCTAAAAGTTTACATATGTTCAAAAGTAACCTGAAGGCTCAAGGAATAAAAATCCATCAAGGTTTATTTAATGCAAATATACCACTTTGTTCCAAGAAGTTCATGAGCCAAAACATGCTGGAAGCAAAGACAGTATTTGGGGGAAGTATTGCTATGTACTCACTATGATTTTATACTCTTCTCTATATGCCTGCTATTGGCCTCTATGGAAGACAAGATACTGGAATAGAGGAATGTTTGATGTTAACAGATTGCATGATTTCCATGTCTCTGTTATGGATACTGAAGTCAGGCTGTATGTTTATTTTGTATCTTCATTCTACTTTGTTATCAAAATATTATTTTATATAAAAATGAATTAGTCTTCTTTCATATAGTGATGCCACATCTGCCAAAAAAAAAAATATACCTGAAAATGTGCTGTAAGTAATACAGACGTTAAAACTATATTCTCAGGTCTACCAATGCAGCAGACAGTGTGAAAGCAAGCTAACTCATTAACATATGAAAATGTACTTTGATAGTAAAGCAAAGAATTACAGATATTCATTACCTGTAGTACTGGAGACAGAAAGAAGTTTGCAAAATTCTCACCTATTTCAAGTATTCAAGTACCTTGGAAAAAATCAACTAATATAACATCATGAATATGATTAAAGTTTGGTGCTTATTTTAAAGTTGGGACTATCTCAGTGGATTTATGCCAACTTAAACTAGTCAATGATCTGTTTCATAGTGTGTTTCAATCATAAAAATAACATGAAAATTATGTCACTCAACTTTTGCATTCCTCCATTAATATTAATGAAACTACAACAAATCTGTATGCAAAAGTATTATGCTTGGATCATAATCAAGGGACAATTATTTATCTTTAGTGATTCTGAAATCCTAGAAGATTCATATTACAAAGTGATACCAGAATCTTGTATGCACTTTCCAGCACTAGGACAAAGACAGAATAATTATTGAGTAAAGATTATTTAAGATGAATAAGTAATTCCAAATAATGATACAAAAATCTTGATAGTATCTTCTGAGATTGTAATTAAATGGAATTAAATGTCATTTTTTCTTCTCGAGATTTTTCAGTGGAAGGTAATCTTTATTACCCTCATCAAAATCCTTCATGCACAGCCTACTTTGTCTCTTCGTATACACTGCCAAACTCAGGCAAGGCAGTACTGAAACACAAATAACACAACCTGTTTCAGGTCTTCCATAGCATCCATCTTCCATCACATTGTAGTATCTCAGTCTACTTCTAGGATTCCAAGCAAAGGAGAGGAACTACTTAAACTGCCTTTTTCCTTCATGGGAAAGACTAAATCCTCTTTGACCAAAGACTTCACAGTTCCTCGAGTTTGTATTTTTCCCACAAATCCCATTACATTGCAAGGGGAGCAGGGGGGAAGCAAAATGTTCTTCCATTTCAGGAAACAGAATCAGTTGTCATCGAAATAATTTTCAGAAACCAAACCTAGGGTATGCTTTAGTTATTGTATATTATAGAAAACTTGGCTTTCTCAACTATACTGTGCACACACACACAAAATTACAAATGTAAGATAGTTTCAGGTTTTAATATATTTTTGCTACACTTATTAATGAAAAATACTTTAATAACTTAAATAGGTAATGCTGTCATTTAACATCTGTAAAACTCACCTAGTTAATATTTTTTCAAGTTTCATATTTTTTTCAGGATCAATTTTGATAGAAAACATCTGGGTTTTAGTGACTAGTTAGCTCTGTCACAAATTCATGAAAATGTGCCCTGTGCAGCAACATCTAAAGGTGTCTTGGAAAGGAAATCAAGCTTTTTGATCTTTTGCTTGGAAGTGTTTTCCTGTGTTGCCATGGTATCAGTGATAGCTATTTTAAGACATTGGCTGTGGAATATCTTTGAAAATATACCTAGGCAACACATAAATCATCTGTACTCTAATACCTCTAAAACAGCGAATAATCTTTCCATGTTTCAGTGGAACGGAGTGATATGAAGCCATTATGTTTGTGTAAGGAATCCTTTAGAAAATTCAGTTTTGAAGTTTTAGTCTGCTGAATCTACCTTAACCAAGGCCTTTTCAGTTTTCACAAATCTGGTAAAATTCCGTACATGAATTTTGACTTTCCTTTGCATCCCTTTCGGTTCCCTTAATTATGTTCACCAGCTTTTAAAAGTTAGAGCTTAACAAATGTAGTCAAAGTTTATATTTATGTAACTCGAGAGTCCAAGGCTTTTACTCTTCTGCAAAAGGTTTGCTGACTTCTTCTTGGTGCGCCTTATCGAGAAGCTACACTCCACAGCTTTCAGGACAGCTCTACAACTCCTCTGCCCAGCATGTATTTTTTTCTTCCTAAAGCAGTGACCTGATCCTGGAAATCCTTACAAAAGCTGGAGTTCACGATTTGCAGTACTCAAGCTAACCTCAAAAAGGGTTTCTATCAGACAGCTATCATTGAAACTACCTATAAACTACACCTATGTCATATTTCAGATTATGAAATACTTATTTATAAGTAGCTCCTTAGGAATAGTAATGTTCATTTGGTTTTTTCCTCCAGAGGACATCGTATTGAAGAATTTCACTGGTTTCTAGACTGGCACTGATGTGTTTGGTGGTATGGACGGTGGAAGGAATAGAATTAGAATACAGAAACACATCAATTCCTTTTTAAGGACAGTCAAGTCTTTTGAAAAGATCTTAAATTTGCAGTTACTGTCTGTTAAGGGATAGTCATAGTCCAGCTGGTACATTGCCCCAGAAATGTATTAGCTGAATGTAAGATAAACCAGCTCCCAAAAATTCTAAGAATAGCTCCTGAACGGAGGCACAGTGTGTGTTTTAAACTAAAAATCATTAGCAAACTGATTTTTTCCAGAAAAACTGCCATAATGGCTCACTATGTAAATAGGTTTATGTAAAAAGTCTCTAATAAATAGTAAAATCCTTACTACTCTGATGTAATTGACTATCCAATACAGTAACAGTGAAGAAAAATCCCAAAGGAATCAATTATACTAATGGCTAAGTGCATTTTATCCATAGAAGAATCTCTGTATAAACAGCCAATTCTCCTTAGAGAAAGCCAAAGTAAAACTACTTAGAATTTTCCAAGAGCTGTCATAATATTCTTTATTAACTGAAATTTAGTGTTTGGTACTGCTTATAACAGCAGTGAAATTTAAAGACAGGTGTTAAAAGTCAGTGGTTTCAATTTTTTCAATTACATTACACAGCATCCCTTGGTTGTTGTAGTTACTAATAAATCAAAACAAAGGCTTTCATGATCTTAAGAGTTCAAAATTATTCCCAGCATAATTGGAAATGTGGTCCCATTACAAAAATTTCCAGATGAATTTAGCTTATTTATAGACACATAGGAGGACAATGTATACTGATTGCAATATTCAAGACTGTGACTACTGGCACCTACTTTCATCAGAAATGCTCCCAAAGTATCCACAGCAGGTCCAATGGCAAACTGGATCCGGCAATCTTGCAATATCTTTACTATTTTTGGAATATAAGAGAAATGTAATACATTTGCCTACGAGAAAGCTGAGGATGGACTTTTTACAAGGAGTGACAGGACAAGAGGCAATGGCTTTAAACTGGAAGAGGGAAGATTTAGATTAGGTATTAGAAAGAAATTCTTCCCCATGAGGGTGGTGAGGCTGTGGCACAGGTTGCCCAGAGAAGCTGTGGATGCCCCATCCCTGGAAGTGCTCAAGGCCAGGTTGGATGGGGCCGTGAGCATCCTGGTCTGGTGGGAGGTGTCCCTGCACATGGCAAATCAAACCACTCTGGGATTCTATGGGTCTATGATTATGCCCTGTAGTCAGCTCCTCAGAGACAAAAAAACCCAAACTTGTGATAACCAAGGTGATTCAATAGCCCACCAAAAATAGCACAGTAACATTTTGTTGATATTTTGTCAACTCACCATCTCAGACTTATAAACACTACATTAGGCATGAAAACGGGTAAAATTTCTTCCCATGAATATCAGTTAAATCTAGTTAATATGAAGTGAAAAAGCAATTTTTCACTGGCCTCAAACAAGACTGATCTTGGTATTAAATAAAATTTAACAGCCAAACAACATACAGCCCAGTCATCTCAAGTTATGGCAACCATCAGTCCACAGCAGCTTTTTTGTGAGCTGGCACATCTGCTTCAACTAGGCTTATGAGAACAACCATCTGTGTTTACGTTAAAGAAGCAGCAAAGATGGAAAATGTGCTACTTTGTGGGAAAGAGCTTTGAGGTGGACTTGTCTCAACCTTGTCCTTAAGAGTGTGTACCTCATGAAAATAAAAAAGTTTTTAAACTGGGCAAAAAATAATATAAATATAAAATAGAGCAATGACATTTTAAAAACACATTTTTAAAAACTTCCAAGCCTCAAAGCTACTAAGTCAAGAAAAAATAAGTATAAAATGCTTTATAACAGAACGTCCCACTGTGTCCTCACAGGTAAGCCCTTGCTTACTGGACTGATTTCAAACAAATAAGTGATTCCCTGTGTGCAGTAAATTCTGCCCAATTCTCTCTGCTTCATAGGAAGATCTTCAATCCATCACTGCAGAGATCTAGCTCTAAGTCTGCATGCTAACACTCACAGTAGTCTCTCCATGTAAGGCTTCTACAGGTCTCTGCAATCTCTGGTTGATGCCTAGATTAGCCAGTAGGTTCCCTGAGCTTAGTGTCAGAACCTGGGCAAGTGAAGGACTTCCTACAGTACAGATTACATTGGCTCAGGGACCACACAAGCAAACTGGAAATACACAAGTGTATGTGACCAGATGGGATGCACTTCAGGAAGCTGAGGCAACTGGCTGGTGTCACACGAAGGCCACGCTCTACCATATTTGGAAGACCATGTCCATCAAGGGAAGTTCCTGATCACAGGAAAAAGGCGAACATCACACCCATCTTCAGTCTAACCTCAGTTCTCACTAAGCTTCTGGAGTGAATTTTCCTGGAAACCATGCCCAGGCCCATGAAGAACAAGAAGGAGATTGAGAATAGCTGGCAGGAATTTACCAGGGACTGACAAACTTTATTGCTTTCTGTGATGCAGTGACTGGCTCTGTGAACTAGGGGAGAGGATAGTCACAGCTTACCTTGACTTTAGCAAGGCTTTCAGCAAGGTTTCCTTAGTATCTTTATAGAAAAATTGGAAAGATATGACTCGGACAGGTGGACTCTATGGTGGGTAGAAAATTGATAGGACTCTGAAGCTCAACAGTGAAGCCTGTAGGTTAAGGGATGTGATTATTCCCCCTTTTTGGCACTTGTGAGAGTAAGGGCATCTAGCGTGCCACTCTGGGCTCTCCAGGACACCACACTGACTGCCTGGAAGGAGTTCAGTGGTGGCAAGAGGACTACAGGGCTGCAGAGAAGGTTAAGGAGGGATCTAACTGCTATCTTTGACTACCCAAGGAAAGGGAACAGAAAAGATTAAGCTGGACTCTTCTTGGAGGTGCGCAATGAAAAGATAATGCATGAGATCTGCAAATTCTGAATACATAGAAGGAAAAAAACTTTGTGGTTAGGGCAAACATTGGAATGGGCTGCTGATTCACTGCCCTTGGAGATATTCAAAACATGACTGGACAAGGCCCTGAACCACCTGATCAAAGTTGTCCCTGCTTTGCGCTGTGATCTGGGCCAGATGACCTCCAGAAGCCACTTCCAAGTTACATTATTTCATCACAATTCTATGATTCAGTCCATTTTGGAAGCAGTTCCAAAATTCACTTGCCTCAGACAGCTGCAAGATGAATTAGTTTACTTCTTGCACAAGTGGATTGTTGGAGCCATAACATCTGAGTAGTTACAGAGTCCTCTAGCATCCTCTACAATGCTTTGTCAGTTTGAAACCCATGCATAGGAAGTGTAGACACAAGCTATAGTCCTAATTCTTTCCCATTTTCCCCTTGAAGAAATTTTAGCTCTTAGATATTGTCAGTCCTTGCGCTCTTATCCTTCCACTGTGCACTTACAAACAAGCCATACAATAGATGACTTTTCCATGGGAATATAACAGCATTGTAGATTTTAGAATATGTACTCTCATAGTAATAATAAAAAAAAATACATTTTTTTGAGCACCACTGGAACTACTTATGTGTTCTTTCCCCAAAAACGAATGCTGTAATTTCCTTTTATTCTGCCTGAAGTTTCTTCTTTGAGAATAATTTTTATCCTTCAAGCTGAGAAAAACCAAACAGCTAGAAATTCCAACATGCAATTTGGCTTCATTTCCGTACTGCTATGAAACTGCAGTATCTCTTACCACTGTGCCTGTACATCTGTTTGTTTGAACTTACAATCAGGTTACACCTGATCCTTTGGTGGTGTCCGAGTAACCATAATTTTGTAAAGCCTTATGCACTAGTCTGGAAAAAGTAATCCTACAGCTAGAACAGGAAGTCGTGTCCTCTTTGCAATAATAAGAAACAATCAAATGTTTCAGACACACAAACTTAATGACAAGTGCCTGAAAAGTTCGTAATTTTTAAAAACTCTGATGTAAAAGGAATTGTTTGGTTTTTACTAATCACATTTCTATAAATCAGAAATTTTGTTTGTACTTTCTTTGGTTTTGGCATGATCTGAAGTATTGTGAAATAACTGAAACTAACACACTGCAAAAACTCTTAAAATTGTTGCAGAGCAAGATAAGAACAACATGAAAAGATCATTAAAGCGAGTAAGAGCTAGCCAGTGTCATGGTCAGTCTGGAGCTGTGCCTTAGCTGCCTGAGCAGCCAACCATTAAAGAGCAGCAGCTGGGTCCCACCTGCCTTTCTGTCCACGAAGTTCCCTAAAAGAGCTGAAATCAACTTCACCAATGCACCCCTCTCTCAAATTTGGCTGATATGACAATCAGGTTCTAGGACTTCAGCAGACACATATTTAGACAGCTCAGCTACACACCACTTGTCTCAGGAAAGCCAGCTACTTCATGTTTTTCATTATGCAGAATTTACCTTTCAAGTAAAGATACCAACTTTCTATCAAAAATGGAAAAACCCACATTTGAAGGAAAATTTGCCTATACTGTGAATCCTCAAATAATTTTCAGGTTGCCTCCCCAAGAAAAACTGTTATATATGTACTGTTCCATAATGTTCTAAACTGGCAATGCCCCAGAGCACAGCATTCAGATGAGTGGTTTTTTTTGAGTAACAACTTACATTACAAGGGCTTAATTCTGCTCATAGTTGTATATATACAACTCAACATAAATGGATGTTTCATGCAGACAGCCAAGGGCAAAATCTGGTACAAAATATTTCAAAAGGATGAAAACACATTGGACTAAAAAAGCCTCCACATTTTACAAGTGAAGTAATGGAATAAAACCAGCTGTATTCATAACCACATAAAAAACATTCTGCATTAATGTCCCTAATTTCAGTAAGAATATTAGGAATATTGGCATAACAGAAAAGCTACAGGGCATCCGGGAGTGAATGACCCACATAATGTAATTAAAACCATTACTAAATGAGCCACTGGAAAGAAACAAACACAAGGTTATTAATTAAAAGGTATAATACTCTCAACATGCAAACTGGCAGCCACAAGTTAAGCTCAGAAGAATTACCTTCTTGGTTTTCAAACTGTTCTGACAACAGATGGTAGCAGCAGCCTACACTGCAAACTGCTTTGATTTCAGGCTTGGCAGTAAAAATGCGTAGTGTATTTGCAGCAAGATCGCCACAGGTATGTAGACCCACCATCATACAGTCCTAAGAAGAAAAAGAAACAAAAGCAGCAATAAAGCATCTCCCTCTTCAACTGAAAGAGCACGAGTAACAACAACCAACTCCAAAACCCAAACATGCTGCAAATGGTTATCGAGCTGTGAAGTTTAAATACGCAAGTCCATAAGGACTCCTGCTGTCCTGTTCTAGAATTTTTCAGTGCATAATAAAAGCTCTTCAGGGCTAAGAAAATATGGTGCATTGCTTCACTGGAGAGACAGAGTGCTCATCGCTTTTGCTCGGGGAAAGAACTACGCATCTCTGCACGCTACCTTCACCGGCCATGAGGAAGCAGAAGTTCAAGACTATGAATAGCAGCTGGATCACCTGCACGGAAGGGAACATCTATGTGTTGACTGGATATGGGCCATTTTCTCTTGTCTTTCCTAGCTTTCCTGTTATATTACTACCACTGCTATTTCCTCTTCTTACTTCGGATTTACTGCTGTAAATCTGGCTGGACCTATCTATGGCATTTCTGCTACTTTAAGTTGCTGAAATCAAAACCACTTCCTAAATATAATGTGAAGAGCAGGCTTTGTTATTTCCAAAACTGTAGTAGTGCCGCAGTTTTGCGGTGTGCCTACTACTATTGAACAACAAATGGGCATTTCCTTCCATAGCACAAAGTTAAAAACTTCAGCTTCAGATGCTCTGTTCTGTCCATTCTATTTCCTGCTTTCCTTTTCCCCCACTTTTCACTTTCCCTCTATTTCTCCATCCAAATTATCCCTCTTCTCACCATTCATAACAAGGTATTTCCCTTCCAGCATTATTAGTTGGAATCTACATGGTAAACGTGATACTGCTTTGATTTCAGCCTTATTTATTAATAAGGTTATCAACAAGAAATTAGCCCAGAGACATTCAACTAGGAGACTTTTCTATAATCATTCTGACTTTATATGCACATCTATTTTTGCTGCTCTATATCTGATTTTCTCACCCATTTGTATTATATAGCACGTGTACGTGCTAAACAGTAAAACCTCCCCTTTCCTCTGTTTTTTTTAATTATTCCTGTCTCCCTTCTCACCTTCCATTTTGTGTTGCTTCTCTGTTCTTGCCCTCTCCTTGTCTTAGGATCCAAAATCTTTAGGTGGCAAAAATTCAGTTACAGTCCAGCTTAGTTTTTAAAAACTTTTTTCCTATCAGTCAGCTTCAGCTCACCATTCCACAAAGCTTTTTTCCACACGCAATTACAGAAATAGCGGAACAAGACTAAAGTTTGGAAGCTAAGGGAAGACGTGCACTTGCAAGGGCAGGATTTAAACCCCAGCATGGGAAAAGTTGGAGAGATTTTTTCAGGAGGAAGCTAGGGGAAGACGGCTACCACATGCAAGACAGAGGAAACACATTATAATGCTCAAAACTTCTGAACAATAGGAGGGCAGTCTGTGTCATTGCCTTCAGTGAGGTTGCCTGAGTATAACTGAAAGTACTTCTGGATCGTTGGCTTAAGTGTAGCAAAATTTGCTACCTCAATATTAGTCCTGGGCTATATACAAACATGCATTCCTATACCCATATTTCATCAGCACATTAATTTCAGAATTTACAGTATAAATCAGTAAATACTAATTTTACCCACTTCCCATTTGTCCCCAGCTTAGGAAAATTTAGGAAAAAATAATCAATTTATGGTTACAATAAAAAAATGTAAATATTAGTAAAACTATTTCTAAAAAAATTTTATTTCTAAAAATTCTCAAAATACTTTTAAAACATAAATGATCGCACATCTTAAAGTTTTTTAATTACACACATTCATCAAATAATGTGCAGTTTCGTTATTACTATTTTTTTAATACAATGAAGCTTTTAACTTTTCTGACTGTATTTTTCTTTTTAATAAAAGCAGGCTGCGATATAGGATTTCTTTTACCTTTTACATCATACAGATTACATGCTAAGAGGATACAAAATCCAACTGTGCAAATGTAAAGGCATATGCTTCATCAACAAACCCTGCTGCTCAGGGTGTCTTGCAGACAGACATGAGCTTGTTCCACATGTTCTCAGATACTCAGTAGGATTTATTTGCTCAAGTTATAGGGCCATCAGCACAAACCTATGGTCTTGAATCAGAGATGAACTACATTCCTGAATATAATAGTCCAGTTACTACTGAACACAGACAAGTTTTTATCTTGACTGAATGTATCTATCCAATCAACACGTGTTAGCTCAGGCACAGGAACTAAACAGCTATACATCTTCTAGACTCGTGTCACTGCCTTTGGGCAGTTGAGCTTGGGCTTGTGTAGACACAATCCTCACCAGCTTGTAAATTACTAAATGAACTTAAAGTAACTCTGAAAAGTCAAAATATAAAAACACTATTTGCAAATAGGGCTGTTTAAAAACTCTTCGTGTTGAGTATTATACACAATAAATTCTCCTATGCCTTCAAAGTTTAATTGAGATTACAAAAATAAAAAACTTAAAAAATAAGACATTTCAGGAAAATTGAAATTCCAGTGCTTAATATATCCATCTACCTGGTAAATACAACTCTTTTCATAATAATTAGATGTTATCTATAACCATAATCATAAAATACCTGAATGTGCTAATATGTATGCTGTTAACTTTGACAGCTGATTATTATCTACCCCATAAATTCTAAAGGTTGCTTTACATATTCTAAATAATCCCAACATATATAAAAGAGCTAAACAATCTGTATCTGCTAGACATACTTCTGCTAACTGGCTGAAAAAAACTATTGGGCCAGAATATTCATTTACACCACTAACAGCACTCTAGGAACACTCAGCAAACATTATGTACATATGAAAATAGCAATATAAAGACAATGGACAATCTACTTCAAATATTAGTAAAATAACCTCCAGATCTGTTATGATGTCACCGAGTTCTGTTTCTGCAGTGATGTAAGAAGTCAATGGAAAATACAGGTTTGATTCACTCAACTTGCTTCCTTTAGCCTTGAGAGATGCCATTTTTCTTTGCGCCTTTTCCTCTTCACAGAGTTTCCCACAGTTACACTGAGATGAAGAAAAAACTTCTATAGCATCAGCAGGCAGAACATTTAGAACAGCAAGAACCTCTTCAGAAAGTTTGCTCTCATCAGATTGTGTCTGAGCCACCAAATCAACTTCAGTTTGTTTGCTGGTTTCAGATGCAGCCCTTTCTGTGAAACCACAAGAAGGAACTAAATCTTGGATAGTCACTTGGTCCTGACTTTGAAGACTGCTGTCATTATTTAAGGGCTTTTCACTGATTACTTTATATTTAATTTCACTTTCTACTGGGCTGTCATTTGCCTTTTCCAACCTCCGGCTTTTGAGGTTTGCCCTTCCTCGGTTCTGATATGCTCTCCAGTGTTTCTTCAATTTTCTGTTCCTTTCATGAGCACCATTAGTGTTGGTGTTTGAGGAGTCAATTCCATAAACCTTTAAGTTATATTGCATGGACAAAAATGAACTCAGGTAGCCTTTTCCAGAACCTATATCAATCACCTAGATAATGGGGAAAAAAGAAAATAAAATTTGCTATATTAATGAGCAACAAGACACACTTCAATCAAATGCAAAATAATTCCCTAAAAATTTAAGCGTGGATTTAATAGCTACCTTATCAGTATATTCCCACTTAATACACTTAGATGTTTTGCTTTGTTGGTCCACCTTCTGACTTCAAAACACAGAATCAAGTCTTGACTGATTTGCTCCAGAAAACAGACACTGCAATGCTTATGCCATGCACCTGTCTTGGTTCTTCTGGGAAAGACTTTCAGTACATTCTTTGACAAAGAACTTCCTTCTGCTAAAGAAAAGAACCACAAACCAACACCAATACCACCCGCCCTTGCTAAACCGGGTCAGGATATAGTGTTAGTAACGAAAGTGTACACAGTATTTAGCTTTAGGCACTTAGGTCCCATACTGAGGAGTCTACTACCACTAGGTGTACAGAAATAGGCATCTTCAGATTCAGTGCCTAACTTAATCACTTCAGATGTGACCTAAAGACAGGTGATATCGATTACACCCCCGCTTTATGTCAGAAGGCTTATTTATACTGCTTTCCCGTTCTGTGATCCGTACAGCTTTGATTAACACGAGGATGATTTTGTAATAAAACAAAGGGGTTCGTATGTCAGATGTGCTTTCCACTGCCTGTTCCGGAGGAAGGAGGGCATAGAAGGGGTCACTAGCTGACAGTTCAGTTTGTCTGAGTTGACAGCCTGTGCTACTTCAGTGATTGACATAACACAGGAAGGAAAACACTATACAGAGCAGTAGCAGAAACAAGGATAACCCGAGACCTTTAAATACATAATCACAGCTTTATAGCACGTGTGTTTACATTTGTAATAAATACATAATAAAATATTTTACAAGAATAGGCAGAGTGACATTTCTCCATGGAAAGAAAATGTTCACTTCTGTTCAGGTATCTACCAAAAATTATGTTGACTAGATATAATGTCTTCCCTGTAGATGTTCCTGAAAGTGTTTGATTCCAGAATATCCATGTCTTGTTCTTGGTCTGTCATATGTTCATAAGAAAGCTTACACTGCTTATTTGTAGGTCCAAATAGCAGCATACACTACATGGATCTATCTTAAACTCAACTGCATAGTTTTTTACCAGGTAAGGATACTCAGTACAGCTATACTCTTACTAAAATGAAAGATTTATTCCTTATTCTAAGAAAGTTAAAGATTTGTACAGCCATGGAATTAGAAAGCAAAATTTAAACCAATGTCACTAAAGACTATGTAAAACAGTGGAGAATATACACTATTAGGTAAAAATTGTTTACCCCGGCTGCACGTGGCTTTCTCATTGGTACTTGTTATGTGATATTACTGCATATTTGCCATCTAGGTATGCTACAATCCTCAAATTTCTTGAATGAAATCAGCACAGGAGTGGATTTAGTGAAATAGAATTGATATAATCTAAGCATACTTGTTGAAAATGTCATTTATTTGTCACATTTATCACCAATATTTTCCTAGATTATTTCAAAGTGAAGGAAAGAAAAGCGTTCAAGGATTAATTTCACCCACTATTTTATGTAACAGATATGACTATTATGCAGAATATGCACACCTCCATTTCGACAAGGTTTTAATTATTTCTGTGAAAGGCAGCATTCGGACACACGAGTCCCCACTCCTACATGTCACCTCTGGGGGCTGTAAGACAAACTGCTGTTTGGGTAAGGTTTTGTCAGATGTTTCCAAGTAAAAAGAAAACAGTAATATATTGTTAAATTAGCACCAGGAGAATAGTTTTAAAATGAAAGGAAAATTTGACTAAAAATAAGCAGGCAATGATCTTGTGCTAAACAAATAGATGGCATTAAATTAATCCCTGCTTTACCTTCTGTTGATTACATAAGGAAAGGTAATCAGCAATCCATAGCATATCTGCCAAGCATGAACTTTTAAAATGAAATTTCCATGACATAATGAACTCCAAAGGTCTTGTCCACAGTGAGTTGGGTACTATGTTTAAGCACAGTTTCTGGCACAGTGCAGTCAAGAGCTTCGTTTCCAGAAGCATTTCAACATTTCCCGGCATCAAATCACAAATTTAATGGATGCTGAATGCAGAATTATATCATACTTACATTACACATTGCAACTCTTGCTGTGCATGCTGCAATTTCCAAGGGAAACTTTCACAAATACAGTAAAGAAAACAAATGTGCATTTAAACAAAGAAGAATCACCACTGGCTTCTTTTCAGAGTTTAATCAAGAACTTCTTTATAAAATAAAGTTCCACTTGTACAATAGGAACAATGCTTAAAAGGGGCAGTAAACAACTGAAAAAAACCCTTTAGTTAGTTTGCTTTAATGTTTTAATTCAATTCACTAACCTAAAAGTGATTACAGTAATAATAAATTTTTTGCTTTTATTATTTATTATATTACATTATAAAATACTGAAAGACAGTAATATCCTCTACCACCCATTATACATCATGGGTATGGAGGTGAAATGGAGGGCATTTTTCAAGCCGTCAGTGATCTGTAATATCTGAAAGAAACACCCTGAGGACATGTGCTGTTGTAAAACATGTGTTGTGTTTTCATAGCTCTAGATTTTTTAATTAAATGCTGCATATATTTTGTTTTGTGAGAAGGATAGGAAAAAAATCAATAAGGAAAACACTCTCCTAAAACTTTACAACTCCTATACTTTTTAAGTTGAAAGGTAACCAAACCAAAAGGAGTCATTTTTTTAATAACTGAGAAGGACGCTTTTCTTCTTTTTTTTAAATGTAACTGGAAAGTTCTTTTCATATATTAGGGATTTGTAACTTTGCACAAATAAATTTTGTTACAGTATATGACTAAAATGGAAAAAAGTTAATATAGAGCAGTCAGCATTTCATATTTAGTGATATACTGCAATAATGTTTTTCAATAAATGTTACAATTTTTTCAAATACTAAACAGAAAATAATCCTTTGACTAAAGATACTCCAAGCCATCTGATAAAAGTGCATAATCACCGCATGAAATTGCAGCATATTGACAGATACTTAATAATGATTGGTTTGAGATTTTATTAGTAACCAGCTACATCGGGACTTAGGTTAGGTCATTAAGGTGGCTCTACTTTTTTAGTCTCTAAATATGGGTTTTCCTTTCCTTTCATTCCTGAATCTCACAGGAACTATTCAAAATTTAAATGAAAATGCTATATGAAACACCACCTTCCAGCAAATGCAGAGAACATTTAGTACTGCATTATGAGCAAACTACACTCTCCTACAGCTTTTTCAGAACGTGAAAGTCTACAACACTTGAACAACTAATTCTTGCCTGAAGTAAAAGGTAAGCAATGCAAAAAACATGCTAATGACAGAAGAAATTACTTTCACAAATCTCCTGCTACCGTATTTCTATTCTTTACAGAGCACATCCACTTTATGGCCGTTGAGGGCACCCACGCTTGTCACCGCAGCTGGCTCTTGAAAGAGCTGCTGGAAAGATCGCCTTCCACCGCTGTAAGCGATCGCAGATGCTCACAAATTGATCGCATCTCATCCAGTAATATTTGGCCTTAATTGCAGTTCTCTATTTACTTGGTAATCCCAGTTGTAAGGAAAAGACTGCCTAAAACTTTGCCTTCGCCAGTTGTTCCTCACCAAACAGATGGTCAGGATTCAGAGTTTTGATCTCTGTTTCCACAGATGCCCCAGGCCTGACCCAAACCTATCAAAAGTACTGCATCATTTACACAATCTCAATTAAACTCAGCCTGAGCCAAATAATTTCCTAATCAAAGTTCAGCTTCAGCAACTCAGAGCTGAATCCAAGTATTTGGTCTGTGGTGGCCGTAGCAGCATCTAGGGATGCTGCAGTTACCCCTCTACCACTAAACCAAACAGAACACGGCCATGTACTCTTACCCCTGGCACACGACTGGCCACACCATCAATTTTTAGCAACCCCTCCGTGCAGGTATGAAGCAGTCCAACTAGAACTCTCCCATTACAAAGTACTGGGGATAAGATATACCAGAGACCATAGTAATACAGACCTGGCCTCCCCAGCTGCAGCTGTCTCTTCCCCCTTACCCCCATCTGGTACATTAATTTTAAACTATACTCAGACATATTTACTTAGGAAAAAAAAAGGCTTAGAAGGAATATGTTCAGCCTAAAATCTGGGCAGATACCTTATTAATCTTTGGTTTTAAACAATTTCAATTTGTTCTCCACAACTCTTTGTGGGAATGAATATTAGGCTGAAGGAAATTAGTCTCCATTTACCCTTATAGCCCCTTGCACAGAAAGCAAGTGCAGTTCAGATGCAGAAAGCAATCAAGTGCAGTGTCCAGAGGCACTAGACATCTACAGTTTAAAGTGAGGATGAAGATGCATTAGCCAGTTACTAGCATTATAGAGATTAAAATGATCAAACCAATTCAGTTCACCCAGATATTTAAGAATTTAGTCTTACCGCAACAAAGGTCTAAGATGTGGGATCTAACAGAAAGTTTAACAGTGAAAAAGCTTACAGAAAAATTACATGTATGTAAACCAAGGAAATGGTATTGGTGTACTTTTGCCTAATAAAATATGAAATATGGTACTCAAAAAAGTCAAGTATTGTTGTGATGTTTGTGTTTTGTCAACAGATCCATAAGTAAACATGTATGAGGTTTTAATGCAACAGTGATCCAGTGCACACTGCAATCATAATTACATGTAAAAAAAAAAAAAGGTAAGTTACAATCAAATTTGGGAAAGGAATCCTGCAATTCTTCACCATCCAAGGATGAACTTGCCGTCTGATGTATGAAACAGCCAATTCACAGAGTAATCGCTGGGTGATAATGGTGTTGGGTGTCCAGATCTCATACATGTTCTACCAAATGTACTTCATATAAACACTGCTACATAAATCTCTGCTTAATCTGGTCTCTTTTCAAACTAAAAAGGTCATAACTAAATTCCTAATTGATAGATCTCAATCGATGCTTAAATAAAGGTGAACAGTATTAAACAATAGGAAACAATTTAAATCTCTTGTGCCAGAATAAGATGAGCTTTCAAAATTTCTCAGATTTTCTGCTTTGGTCTGTATGTAGCACTCTTGTGTGTCTGACAGAAGAAGAACAAAGTTTTGCTCTCCTACCGATGCTTATGGTAAATTGCCAGCAATAAAATACCGATAAACAAGGCAGTACCCATGCATAGCAAAAGCAGTACAATTTTTAGCTGATCAACATATAGGGGACAATTACAATTTCTTAAAATTTTTCGTGAGTCATAAAATTATTATGACTCACTGAAAGGCAGCTCCTTTGGAATGATACATTTGTAAACAAAATTGTCTTTCAGCTTGGCCCTAAAGGCTCTTATTTAGCTACTATTATTTAGAGGAAAAATAAGCAGTGACAGAATATCAAAATTATGTATTCGAACACAATAAGGAGAACAATTTGGAAGGTACAAGGTAACATACGGTAAGAAATGCTTTCTTACCTGCTTTATTCCACAATAATTTGCTATCTTGTCTACCACCTCTGACATCACCTGCACTTCATGTGATTTCTTATTATTCATAAACTCATCAGTTTTGATATCTGTAACAGATTAAGAAAATAAATACACATTAACACAACTCATAATAATAAAGATTTGTGATCAATCAGAAAAAAATATCAGCCTAAAAATATGCTATAGTATTTTTATAGTTTAAGGATAGTAATTTTTAACTAAAAACTCACTAAACTACTACAAGACTAAACTTCTGAATTACAGACGAATTAGTAAAATTCAACACACCGTAAAACTTAGTACTCTTAATGTAGTTTTTTTAAGATGTAACATATCATCTAATACCTGACCAGATATTAGACAATAGTTACTACTATAAAACTGTGCTATTTCTTCCTGTTCATTAAAAAATATTTATTTTTGTGTAATTTATTACATTTACCTTTACATATACAAAATATAAGGGCAGGGATAATTAATAATCACACAGTATGGGTTGTTAATTCTACGTATTTGTTCACGATATCAAGTGGGAGAGACCTCAAATAGGTTAGGAGCAATGCTGGGGAAATTCAAAGGAAGATGCACTTTTATTTTCTTTATTTACCCTATGGATGGGCTATATAACTGTTACATCTTTATTGTAGAAAATCAGTCATTTCAGTGTTGCTGGAGAATGTGTTAAAGAGATGAGGTCAATCTCTACCACAGGTTTACTGCTTGTGGAGAATACCAAGCACCCACTGCCTAATCTCTACATCCCCCAAACAAAGGAGGAGGTCAGAAGTCGCTCCCTTGGGAGGAACCCACACATTTCTCTACCCTACACTTGGCTCTCATTAAATTGATGGAAATTCTTGTAAGTCTGAGTGATGGTAGAAGAAACTGGACCGTTACTGATGAGCATGCTTCTAGAAAACAAGATTTTTCTACATGACTAGGCAGATTAATATACTTTCCCATTCTGTGCTTTCTGCACGGTATGTGTTCATCTGTCCAGAAACTGATCATTAAGCAAAAACTATGTTCATTCCTTGATCAGATCATGCTGGGAACAGAGCCAAGAGTGTTACTTCTTTAAAAAAGAGTGGGGAGTTGAACTGCGCTCATGAGAAATCTAGTGTTTTCTCTATTTTTCCCAAAACCCACAGGATCTCTCTATTTCTTAAACATCTGGTTTTTTATAATAAACTGTTATGACAATACTTAAAATCTAATATAGACTCTATGAACTGACAAAAGAAAAAAATAGACTAAAATACTTTTAAACAAAACAAATGGCAGAAACAAGTGTTTGTTATTTCACTAAAGATTCTCCTTAGCTTTAAAATTGTAGAAGATTTACAAGGTGTCCTAAAAAACTCTTAATTTGTAAGTGTTTCAAATGAAAGAAAAAAAGACAGAAACAATTAAGAAAAAAAAGAAAAAATATCTTTTTTTGTTTATATTTTAACATTTTTGTGCCTGGATAGGTTCATCACAACAAGAAGCAGGATGGAAACAGGAAGAAACAGACATTTAACTTCTTGACAGAAATAAAAGTGTTCTCCAAAGCAGCACTGTCACTTTGAACTATCACCACATACTGCACCTTTTACTCTTTGCTGTAGTATGAACTCAAAAGACTGAATTGGGTAATGCTGTGTGAAGGATCATTTCAGAGAGTACTTAAGCCAAAGTAAGTATTTCAAACATGGAATAAATCCAGAAAACAAGACCCAACTTAGAAAAGCTGAGGTTCCAGGTCGAAAAATCATAGTTTGCTTCTACCTGCATATATAAAGTACTATCACGTTAGCTACTAAAGTTTCTTAATCATTTTTAGACTACTTTTCCTACTTTTTGCAGAATGAACACTCTGCTTATATTTCAGCTCACAGAAAATTACGCTGTTTGCAGAAAATCTAACTTCTGTGAAATCGACTCTGTGGTCCTGTGAAAATTATGGATTTTTAATAAATGTTATTGTTGCTGCACTTTCTGCAAAATTCTAATAGATTTTTTTACATTATTTTGAAAAACAAGCAGACATATTACAATCTAATAGAAAAACCATATTTGGGGACCATTTTATATTGGCAAGACAAATGCAAGTTTGAAAAAAAAATATGTATACTAGTTTTAAACAAACTGTAAATTCATTTTGCTATGACAGAATTACTTCCTTGAAACAAATACTTATTCATGTAGATTTCCTTATCACAGGTACAACTGATGCAAGCAGAACACATACTAATTTCAAAAACTGTAAGAAATTTAGAGATCCATCTCCTTTTGTGATGAAAAAATAAAATTGGGCATGAATACGTCACAGAAAGACTCACAACTCCATTCTGAGTGCCTGTGTCCACAATATGCTTAAAATGATTGTGCTTATCAATTATTCCAAGGAAGGATAGCAATATGTCTACATTAAGATGGCAAAGAAGTTAGAGAACTATGCAAGTATGCGAACTGCAGGAACAGGCTCATAAGCATGTTTGTCCTAGAACAAGAAAATATATTAAAAATATACGAAACATAAATGGAATTATTCTGATGCATACTTTTCTGTATATGAGCAAGGTCATCATAAAGTCGCCAACTTTCTCACACTTAGACTTCCCTTGATTTGCAAGCTTTAATATTTCAGGAAATGAATATATTTTCTGAACTACAGAATTAAGTCCAAAATATCTAAATAGCTTAAAGTTAAAACATCACAACTTTCATTTGGCAACTTGCACGTTACGAATCCATAATTTGGCATTTTGCTTCTGCCAAATGATTACCAGGAACTTCAATTAAGTTAATTTAACTGATAACTACTGCCAATTCAACACAAAGGTTTTGAATTATAATACCATTGTATGCATTTGGACCACATTTTATTTTTTTTATGAAGTACAATTTAGAATTACTGCATCACAAACTCAGGCCCCAGTTACCCAATCGAGCAGCACTCCTGCAAGAAACAGAACAAAATATTCAGCAATTGCTTTGTTCCTGATGCTCCATTCTGCACGACAAGAAGATGAAAGAATTCTTGTAGTTTTGTCTAAGGAAGCTAATCCAGGTATGAACTCAAGTGCAAGTATAACAAGGTAGAACTAAAGAATTACAGAAAATTAAGTGGAACACAGGGAATGAGAGCATAATAAAAATGAAAAGAGCTAACAAGCAAGCGGAAGAAAAGCAGCATACAGTTGTCAAACAAGAAAAAAGGGCTTCAGATAAAGAGCAGAAGGAAAGAAGTCAGAAAGTAAGACCAATGCACAACAAACCATTAAGACTATCTTAGCTATGGCATTTCAGTACTGCTGAAGAAATGAAAAACTGGGGAGCCAACCATGGAAAATGACAAAATTGGAAAGAGAAGATTGCTGTAGAAAATGGGAGAGATGCCCAACATATATATAATGGTGCTATCACTTAGGATAAGAAACGTCAGTGTTTTAATGTGTTGTAGAGAGAAAACACACTAGAAGGCAAAGGCAGAGAGCTGCTCTGTCTGTCTCTGAAAAACTAATGAGAAATCTGAAAGACAGTGAGAAATCTATAAAGACTGAGAACTCCATGAAGAACACATTTTCGGTGAAAATGACAGCAGTCCTATTAAGTATAAATGCCAGTTTATCATCTGATCCAAAAAATGTAATCAGGGATAAGACTTCCAGTGTCCAACTTGATGCCAACTTCAGAGTGGTTTAATTTAATTTCTTCAACTACAGAAAATGAAATTACTCTAGTTTTTTGACATATAATTGGTATTGGTCCAAAACACACAGAACGAATAAAATCTTTTTTTTTTTTTTTTTTTTTTGAGACATCAGACTCTTATTGGGCCATAGTCAGCTAAATGCCACAGCACATATTTAATATTAAACAAAAGATATAACAAGAAAACCTACTTGCCAGATTTTAGGGTGATCTTTTTAAAAGATCAAGAATAGTGAACATGATTCTTGCCACTCAGGGAGAATAAAAACAAAGGGAATTAACAAGATATGATATGATATCTCAAATAATGATGTGCCTGCTTGTTTATCTCATCCCCTTCAAAACTGAATCTCAGGAAGGGACTATAGGTACTGAATGCTGTGACCCCTCTGCTCAAATTTTAGCTGGATAATCTATTTCCTAAACAAAGGCAATGAAGAAACTCTCTAGGAACAAATGAAAGTCAAAGTAAGAAGCACATAGGAAAAAAAGCCAACAACCACACTCCAAAACCTAAACTCTGCAGGTCTTATAGTGAATAAGTAAAAATTTGAATACAAATGTAAATATACCTGTTGTTCCTTGATTGTCTCCTCTCAGTGCTTCAAGTACATCTTCTAATGGGGTACACACTCCAAGGCTGGACAAAGAATAATACTTAGCAGCCAGGGCAAACAAATGTACATTGATAAGCTTCTGAGAGTTTTCACAAAACACATTGGAAAACACGTCATCATCTGTACAGAAAAGAAAAAGACTTCTGTAAACAGTGCTTAACATCTCTGTAATAGTGCTGACACAGAACTGCAAGCAATAAATTCTCAGTATCAGACAGAAGTAACCATTTATTTTGCTTCCATAAGTGGGAAAACTCACTCTTGTTCTTCAGCTGTATTCTCCCTTCAGAACCAAGGTCACATTTTGGTCTTAGCTTAGCGTAAATGTGGAAAAATCTATTGTTTTAGCAGAGCTACATTAGTATAATCGACAAGAGAATTCCGTCAACATTATCACTTCTCTTTTGTTTACAAACTTGCTCATTATACATTTCCTACTCACCCCTATCTGACAATATACACTACTAGATTTTTTAAGAAATGCAGCTGTTCAATATATGAAATGTTTTGATTTACAATTACTATATTCACATGCTTTCCAAGCTGCTTTGTAACTGGTGAATCTGCTGGGAGAATTAAATTAATTTTTATTACCAATGAGGTGTGAGCCAAATTCCGATTCCAATGCATATTTTGTTTGACCTAGGATAAAATGCTTTAGTTTGGCATTACTTAGTTCTTAGTTCCAAAAATGTACATTTATTTTTAAGTGAAACATATTGGTATGAACCATTTCTTAATTCTGAGATTGTTTTGTATCGTCTAATTCCTCTCTATTTTAGTTAAAACTATTTGTGAATTCTACATATTTTTAAATATTTGTGTTTCTTTTAAAATGTATAAAAGTTAACCAGTCCAGCAAACAAACTGTTACAAAGAAAATGTCTCCTGGTTTGCTTTTTGTCTCATGGGTAAATGTTGAGCAAGTACATAGGTAGCACGGTAGCTTTCCAGAATCTGGTCTACCCACCTGCATGACAACGGATTGACCTCACCTCTAATGCTCCTAATTTTCTTGCATGACCACAATTAAA
The DNA here is from genome assembly GCF_000690535.1 of Cariama cristata. Taxonomy (NCBI): domain Eukaryota; kingdom Metazoa; phylum Chordata; class Aves; order Cariamiformes; family Cariamidae; genus Cariama; species Cariama cristata. The sequence continues at coordinate 69,102 of NW_009600839.1, forward strand.
GGTTATGCATATATTACAATTTATTGAAAACTGTCCGAACAGTGTCAGCACATTAATTTTCATGGTATTACACTACAAAGGCATGAGTCCAGCAAACTTTGGACCTAAGAAAAAATAAATATCATCTAAGCTATGATCAGAATTAATATTATTTCAGTGTCTGCACGGCACTTCTTATTCTACTTCTCTCTACTACCAAATCAAAAAAGAAAGCCACTTTTCTCTATAAATGACTTTCTTATCTGAACTTCTGAACATCCAGTAACTTTTAGTTAGTGAACCTTCATGGAGGATAAGGGTGTAACATGAAACTAGAAACAGAAATAAAGAGAAACACTAAACCAGAATAAAGACTGTAAAGTTTTTAGGAAGAAGAAGCAATTTTGCCTTCCAATGTCTCTGTAAGATATGTTACAGAAAGACAAGAAATTAGATGTGTCCATTTTGAAATGACTGAAGAAAAAATAAACTTCCTTTCTGACAATACCTTCAAATCAAGTAAACAATGGAAGAGACTAATATAATAGGATAAGATAATCAAACACTTTAGGACAATGTACAGAATTGCTTTCCTTTTTTTTTCCAGAAAAAAGTTTCAACTACCATAAAGAGAAGTGAATATCTATACAGAAAGAGTATTTTAAACACTTTTGGACAATGTACAGAGTTGCTTTCCTTTTTTTTCCAGAAAAAAGTTTCAACTACCATAAAGAGAAGTGAGTATCTATACAGAAAGAGTATTTTTGCTTTCTGCTGGGTAAATGTTATGCAAGAAACTGTCACAGCTTGAGTTATTGTTGAAGAAGAAAATTTCAGTTTATTTTTAAGGGAGGTTCACTCATTTAACTTATTTTAGATTTTCTGGGAATGAACAGTGTTCCAGAAAATCTATAGACATGCACAAAATGAATGTAGTCTCAATCAGTAAAAATGCATAGAAATCTTTGGGTCTGATGCAGCAGGAAGAAATTGTTAATCTGTCAAGAAAGAGAACAAGGTTTAAGAGACTTAACACGCAATTATATGCCAATAATTACTGAGAAAATGATAGACATGAGACATTAAGTCAAAAGGTGCAGAGGGATATTTTGACCAGCCAGCCGTTCAGCAGTTTTGCCCGGTGAAGAAGAAATCTAATTTTCCTGATGAGAAGTGGGTGTTCCACTTGGTTTCATGCATATTATGACCTCTTTGAATTAGTATAGTATTTAGTACATCACACTGGCGAAAAGTCTGGCCCATTCTAATATACACTCATGTTGTTCTTTAGCTCCAAATTTTATTTCCTCAGTGACCAGTATAGTTTAGGTTTTTTTGATTTTAGAAAAATGAAGCACATAACACTGAAACATAAAATCTTTTTATGAACTGGTACACATTTTTAAATATACTGGTCAATCTTGTAGGACAAAACAAAACATAAAGCAGTCAAGCAAAAACCTTTCCTCCAAAATCTACTTCTTTTCTTCATGATATAACAGTATATCAAATAAAGGAGATTTGAAAATACATTGGAATGTCATCTTGCTACAAAATATTTTTTTAATATATGTGACATGCATGAGAAACATCTGAATAAAATTTGATTTTTGTAATTTTCATTTTCATACATGTATATTATATATCTATTAAATGTATTTTGGTTTATAAGCAGTTATTTTTTCAAAATGTCTGGCTAGATATTGAGTGGTTTTAATTGACCTTTATATTTTAAATACACTGAACTGTATCACTAGTGGAAAAAACGTGCTTTCTATCCTTACGGTAGCATCAGATATTTGGGGGTGCAAGAAGAAATACTGTCATTCTTCCTCTATATAACAGGATAGTAATAAAATTCATGAAAACATGTCACTTTCACATAACAAGTCTATTAGGAGATGCCTTTGTTGATTTCAAGAGTACTAATATATGCATTCTTTCAGTAATATCAAGCAGCTTAGAATTGTTCTTAATGTAAACTTCCTAGTGGTTTCTTAGTAGAAATAAACAGAAAAAACATAAACCAACCTGAAATATCCTACAGGTGTCATAAATACTACATTTATGTATTTACTTCAGTTCAAAAGGTAGAAATGAATGCAAATATTACTGACAAATTAGGTACCTATATGTTGTTTATAAACAGGATCTTTAAGTACATTAGTTTCCTTTATTGGAAATAAACTCACTATGGCAATGTTAACACCAGCCCTCCAACGTTTGGTACGGAAATCAATACTGGAAAAGGTTGGTTTGAAAGTATCACAGTTGCCTAACAGCTCAACCCAGAATGGCATCCCAGGCCAACAGAAGTTCCTACAAGGTCTAGGCCAGCTTATACATCTCTTCATCCAGACAAGTCATTCTGAGCAGACAATAGTTAAATCAAAAAATCAGCACAAATATGCACACAAGGATGACATGCCTGTGCAATCCACCAGGAATTAAATATTTTGTTTAAGTAATTATATCAACTATAACTAACTATACCAACTGGACCAACATCACCTTCTTGATGGCCATACCCTTAACATCTACCGAAGGACTAAACGCAAGAATGCCATTGACCTAAGACACCTCGCTTCTACACCACCAGCCATCATTCAAAACAGCGCAAAACCAGTCTCTCCCATCTTCTCTGTAAGGAATACATATTATATACCCCATGGGCAATCTTCACCCAACAATCACTGTGGAAATAAACATCATGTGAATTACATATACAGACTTGCTACAGTACAAAAAAAACGCCCTACCATCAACCATGCCCATACCCATCTTACACTACACTACCCTGACACTGATACGGAAAATCATTAAACCTATGCCCTTGAAGAAATTTATCCTTATTTTTCCCATTTAACTTTCAAACAGTTCACCAAGATCAACAACATAAGCAAATATTCTGCAGATTAGAGTTCACAATATTTAGCAACCCAAACTTCCTTCTACCTTACTTCCTG